>NC_141600.1:15691603-15847912 GCF_047967505.1 Dipteris shenzhenensis
GTTCATAATTCATTTGACACCTTCAAGATTATTGATGGTTATTGTTTTCTAAGAGTGAGATTAAGAGAGACGATTTGCAAATTAATGTTGGAGGTGTGAACATGCCCTAGCTAGATACGAGAAAGACGTCCCTTAAATTTCAAAGCTGGAGCTAGGGTCAAAGAATAGGGCTTGGCAAGCAATGCATTATAACCATGGTCACAGAAAACTTGTAAATTATATACAATGAGCCTGCAACATTTTCATTTTCATTATTAAAAACATTTTCTCAATTTTGTAAAATTTGTAAAATTTTAGGCAATTTTGTTATATTTTAGCTAAGAATCTTGTAAATTCTCAAGAAAAACCTTTGTGAACAATGGCAGAGAAGAATACATATGTAAATTTAAATGATTGGAGTACAGAACAACATAGTAAATTCTCAAGAAAAACCTTTGTGAACAATGGCATAGAAGAATACATATGTAAATTTATATGATTGGAGTATAGAAAAGTCTATAGTGTTGTTCCCATTTACTAGAATGGTGGCATGGGTTCTGGATTGTTTTGAGCTTGCTAGCATGGAAAGGTCTTTCATGAAACCTGGTATGAGCAGCATTAAGCAAGCTGCTAAAGGATGTTAAAATGGGGGATGTAAGAGCTAATATGTACAGTTGCTTTTCCTAGAGTTACCACCATGATTTGGGCGGTGTTTATGACTATGTCAATTGTTGCTCTTGGTTATGACTATGTCAATTGTTACTCTTGTTGAAGAGAAGGTGTCTTGGAGTTACGCACGAACTTGAGGCTTTGTTCAGGACTCGCAGCAGCTGTTTGGCCGTCTCTTTCGTAGCGAGATTTTCCATCTGCAGCAACACCACTGCCTTCTGAATAGCTCCGGCTTCAACTGCTTCCTGGAGCACTTTTGACCTTGGGAACGCTCGACACAGCTTGTATAAAGCTTCTACAGCAGCATTTGTTGCCTCTATGGATACCCTCAAGATTTTCTTGACTATGGCAGGAACCGCCAACGCATGTGACATAGCTGCAGCACAACCTTCCTCAGATGATAGCAGCACATTGAGAAGGACCAGCGCTCTCTCGCATACCACCCTATCCGCCTCGGGAAGTAGTTCCACTAGTATAGGAATCACTTGGGCCTCGGTGCATCTCCTTATTAGATTTTGTCTTTGTCCAGGCCAAGACAACAGTGCTAACAATACACGCAGACTCGCTTTCCGTCCACCTGGACGACTGACGGTCTCCAGAAGTCCCTTTATGAGCCTGTCCGTTCCGTCTGCTGTGCCTTCGAACCATCTCCCATTGTCAAGTTGGGCAAGAACATTCACTGCATAAAGCCTTGCAGATTCTGTCCTCCCGTTGCATAGAATCGAGACTAAGCAAGCCATGGTTTGATCCTTGCGAAGCATGTCTTTGGCCGCTTCCCCGATGGAGAGAAAGCTGAGGATTGCTACCGCTTCCTTGCAAACCTCCAGAGCTTCTGAGTCTTGGCTTTGCGCTTTTGGGCCGTAACTGTGAAGGATAGAGGAGATCAAGACGTCTGCTCCGGTAGAAGACAGGCTCCGTCTCTTGCGGGCGTTGAGGCGCGCAATGGCATGCAGCTGCCTCATCCTGTCTATTCTTAAGGGATTACAAACGATATCATCCAGGATATTGCTTACTTCAACTCAAGTCAAATCTCCATTTTTGCTCTAATCACACCCCTTAGTTCAAAGTCAAATCCCCACGTTTTGCCCCCGTGTCTTTTCCAACTCCGCGTTGCAACTTGCATCTACAGTCTACCGTCTCATTTTGAACCCATCGTTTTAACTCACATCAACCGCCAGTTGTGCTCCAATCACATACCTTGCTTAACTAAGTCAAATGTCCACTCTTTCTTGTCCTCTTGGCAATTGCAGCTACTCATCCTTCCGAGTCCCGACCCTTTCATCCGTCTTAAAACCAGCATAGTCCATGTAGTGAGAGAAGTTTTATGTTTGTAGACAAAGAAACCTACTAATGCCCCTTTTCCTAAAACTATGCTCTCTCTCTCTCTCTCTCTTTTGTATCCTGGGGCCAACCTACACTTTATTGCCTTTCTCTCTCTCTCTCTCTCTCTCTCTCTCTCTCTCTCTCTCCTTTGCATCCTAGGGCCAACCTACACTTTATTGCCTTGTTACACTTTATCCAAAAAAAAGTACTTCTTCAAACCCCCTAAAGTAAAATTTGATTAGATCCACACCTTTTATACTTATCAAGAATCTCAATGTAAATAAAATTTGTTATCATACAAGAACCCTAAGCTTCCAAAGCTATCATTTTGATTCCACTTTGAGTATATTCTTTGTATTGGAGGCTTTATATTACATTAGCATGCACATCAACTGAGTAAGTCTTCCAGTTAAATAATTTTATGACTTCAAGTGCATAATATTGTGATGAACACTAGTTTTTCATCCTTTTAGAGAGGATAGAATATGTGCTTCTAGACCCCTTTAAGTGTGACTAAACATTAAAAAATTAAGGAGTACAAATAATTTTGCTCCACCTTCCAAAAATGAATACTGAGGATGTCCAAGAGGATAAAATATGTTTATTGACCTATGCTTCCAACCCCCTCCTAGATCCCTTTAAGGGTGAGTAAAGATATAAGAATTTGGCAGTATTTTTTTTTTTTGCTCCACCTTGTGACTCACTTAGTTAAAATGCCCAAACATTTGTATTGAAAGAATTAATACTCTTCCTTGCTTGCAAAGCTCTAGCCAACCAAAATGTTATTTTCACCTTATCATCAATGCAATTCCTGAGGCACACTCTCCATTCATAATGCAAATGGGATCCAAATTCAAGGATGCACATGCGTCATACACCTGCAAGAATGAATTTCAAGCATGTCATTTTCAACTTACGAATAGAATGCAAGTCCTTAAATTTGAACTATTCTTTGGTGGCATAAGCAAAATTATCGAGAGAATGTAAAAAGAAGGCTGTCCTCTAAGCTATGTATTGAATTTTGTGGTGAATGCGGCATCTCTCCACCCTCTTTCATTTCACTTTTCACTAATCATTCTTAGCATGGATGCACTAATAGAAAAGGCCTACATAAACCATGCATGCATGGGGCAATTACCGTATTACTTTATTAAAAAGTAAATTCATGAATTTGTGAATTAAAATACATATTGTTATGAACTTATTGTCCACTAAAAAATGTCTTATGTTGAACCCACATTGTACACTGACATAATTTTAGTATTCCCTATAGGGAAAGGTGGAAACTGATAATGTTTAATGTAAGGGAGATGTCAAACATGTAACTTAAAGATGGGACCAACAATAATAAAGAGATGATGGGGAAAAGGATCAAGTAGGGAAAGGACTCATGTAGTGGTATACAAAAGAGGGCACTGATAGGGCTAAGGAAGATCGATTATATGTGTGAATACCCAAGTGGTGCACTTAGAAATATGTAATCGTATGATGTGGGTTCAACAGTGAGGGCTTTTTATTTGAAAAAGTCGTCTAAATATACATAGAGAAGGGGGTTTTCACCTCAAAAAGTTATAAAATTCTAAAAGAATATAAAGGGAAAGGAATGTAGCACCCTTATGTAAGTAAGGGTTTAAAAATTAACCCTTAAATGCAGGGTTTTCTAGTGGCACACCCCCTAGTTGCATAGGAGCTAAAAAATAGGTTCTAGTAAAACATAGCTACACAAAAAGGATCTCATGGCATGATTAACTATGCTTTCTAGTTCTAAGCTCCCTATCTGTTAGCATCACTAGATGAATTACCTCATGTCGAGCGAAAAGATTATGAATTGCCCATACCCATTGAGCACGTGTTCAAAATGAATGGCATCCATTATGAAGTAAAGAAATCAACAATACCTGGGGTAGGATATGGTCCCTTTGTACATACGAGCATTAAGAAGAAACAAGATTTGATGGTATATAATGGTCCAAAGTATGATTATGATACTTGGACATCTCTCCTCAACTTTTTCCCAAGGATGAACACTTATGGAATGCTTGAAGATCCATTCATTGAGCCATTGACAGATGTGAAATGTATTGTGGGAGATGTATTGTATGGAAACATGGCTGGATATATAAATAGCTCAATGTATTATAAAGAAAGAACAAATGTTATATTTGTATACATCCCTATGCTACCACCTTGGGCTCAAAAGTCACAAGGAGATTTGAGTGCCCATGGCTACATTACTGTGCAAACCATAAAGGATATCTCCTTTGGATATGAGCTACTTTGTGAGTATGAATACTAGTATGGAATTGTTAATGATTGTGTTAAACGATGTGGTGCAAAATTTAGTTGCAAATTTGGCTATGTGTCAATGGTTTTGATTATATTTAGCACAAGAAAGCAATTAAAAAAAAGGTTTTCATCAAGACCATGTCTCTGAGTTTCATGAGCTCTATTGTGATGGAGAGTTTCACGAGCTCTATTGTGATGGAACGGTGTTTTTGAACACCACATTTATATGATGGATGTAAAAGCTCTACCATAATCCTATTACATGTCAATACTGCAATTTATGTTTTTGAACACCACATTTAGATGATGGATGTCAAAGCTCTATAACAATCCTATTGCTTGCATATATCAATACTGCAATTTAATTTACTCTAATGAATCTTCCTAACGCAACATCTATTAATTGGCTTTTGTTTGTGGTTTTGATGTATATGAAACAACAAACATCTTTCTTTCACTAGCAAATAAACAAATGTTTTGGCCATGGGGCCATGTTCACATCTATTAAGGCCTTTTGCCATAGCAACATATGAAAGCTTGTTGCTTGGGTTCTAGGAATTGGGAAAGTATTGTGCATGGTCTAGTCTCCTCCAACATAATTGAAACTTGGGTCCTCAATGGAGCTAACGTTTCAATAAAAAACATCAAATTTTACTTTTGAAGTGACTATATTTTATTTCGTGGGAATTGGGATTTTCCCAAATTCTCTAATATAGTGTTAAATAGGTAACGGAGCTATAACTCCAAGAACTAGCGTGGTGGTGTCTCCAAGACAACCTTGAATTCTGGGCGATGATAGGTTGTCAGGCTAGAGATTGCGCTGAGGCGATGCTCTAAATGATAGATTGTGTCTCATTATTATGCCAAAAACTAGCGCGGTGGTCTCTCCAAGCCAACCTATGATTTGCATGGGTTGCGACGAGCAAAGAAGCGGCAAAAGGTTGCACGATGATAGGTGGTCAGGCCAGAGACTACGTTGTGGCAGTGTTCAGAATGATAGATTGTGTCTAATTATTATGCCAAGAATTGGCGTGGTGGTCTCTCCAAGCCAATCTTCATTTTTAATGATCTGCATGGGTGCGTGCCCAATGACAGGTGGCAAAGCTAAGCAAAAGGCTATGTGCTGATAAGTGATCAGGCAACATAGGCTAGAGATTGCACTGCACGAAGTGGCGTAGAGATGCCATGTGTCGAGCTATGCGATGTTCTGAACAAATAGATTGCATCTCATTATTATGCTAGTGCGCCTTCATGTTCAAATATTGCCCTAAGAGCGCATTGCGTCGCGGCTCCAAAATAGCCCCAAAAATAGTTATGCGATTGGCTACACCCAAGCACACGTTGACCCTAGGATCAAGATCTACCGATACCAATTGCTTCTATATTCAAGCTCAATGGTGTTGAATTTGAAGTGAAGACATCATCGATTGCAGGAGCAGGTTATGGCTTGTTTGTACATACAGATGTACAAGCAAAGAAAGACCTTTTGATATTCAATGGCCCAAAGTATGATTACTATAGTTGGATTACTCTTTGCTCTTACCTTCCAAGGTTTAGGACCTATGGCCTCCTCGAAGATCCAAATGTTATACTAAAAGAGGATATGCAATACATCGTAGGAGATGTGTTGTATGGTAATGTAGCTAGATATATCAATAGCTCTATTCATTGTAAGGATAGAACAAATGTTATGTATGTATATGAACCTAGAGTACCACCTTGGATCGAAGACAAATGGGATGTTTTACCTACTGATATGTTAGGTTTTATTGTTGTCTACTCTCTTAGAGATATCCATGTAGGAGAGGAGTTATTTTGTGAGTCTGATTTTTAAGATGTAAAACCATTGTCATGATGTTAGTGTGCCCCCAATTTAATTTCGTATGTTGGTGCTTAATCCATCTTTTTCTTGAGAAAATTCACATTGTTTGGATTCACAATGCATGTCAATTATATGAGCATGTTTGGAATATTTCAATGGAATGATATAATATTTAGTTAAATAAAAACTCAAAATCATATTCGAATACATGATTGTTTCTGTTAATTTCCTCCACATTAGACAAAACACCTTTTATATTTGAATATAATGATATAGTATTGTCAATATTTCAATGGAATGATATAATATTTAGCCAAATTAAAACTCAAATACATCTTCGAATATATGATTTGCTCTATTAGTTTCCTTCCACAACAACCAAAACGCCTTTGATTTTTTGGATTAAAAAATTTTGGGAATTGGGATTTTCCCAAAATTACTAATATAGTGTTTATTATCTTGTGATTAATTAGTTGCATTAAGCCTTGCCTTTTCACATGTGTGTTTACAATTCATTTTGACATTCAAAAGGTGATTGATTGTGTCTTGTCCTTTTCAATTGAATTCCTCATTACTAAGTTTGATTACACACATAAATTATGCTTTCATGCTTTGTACGAATGCTAATCTTAATAATAATAGGAATTACAAATGTTGAATTGTCTCCATCTCCCTTCACCATATGATTCACTATTACTTACGGTGATCCAATGTGGTGAAGACACAACACCCTAGGGGATTCACTCTTCATTGAAGGGGGACGTCACTTGCATACATGAACTTCAAGAAAACCCCTATTTAAGATCCACGTAGGATGATAAAACACCCCTGTTTAAGCTTATAAGATACCACCAAAATTCTATTATGTCTCCCCCTTTCCTTAAATCTACGTTTTTTGTCAAGCATTTAGAACACACAATATGCAAATTTAGATTACTTTCCCTATGACTATTTAAAACCATACACAAAACCAAACTTGTTCGGACTAGTTACCCAAGGTAGCCTGTACTATGTCCCCACCTCTTAAATATCATATGGGCCCCCTAACTTAAATTCATTGGGAAAAAATAAATGAGCCCCCACCCCTAATTTATAAGCTTATGCCTCATTTCAAAAAACCCCCCTATTGTACACTCACGTGATATCATAAGTTTCCCCCTATGAATCCCCCGAGCACAACACAAAACACTTGTTTTGCTCATTATTGGCCCTTTACAATCATACATTAATGATGGGCTAACACAACAAGACAAAGAAACTATAGACGCGCTTGATAGATGGCATGTCTATAAGCACAAATAGAATTAATGAAAATACAAGCGCATTTATTAGCACGGTTATTAATGTGTATAATAGCACATCTACACTGTGTATTTGACGCGTTTATAAACGTGCAACAGAGTTTGAAATTTTTTTGCATGTTGATAAATGTGTATCACTTCTTTCCAAACATTACCCATGATTACCAAAGCACCTAATTTAAAAAAAATATCAATGCTATGCACGTGTGACACACGTTAATATGTTTTTTACCAAACACACATATACAAAAATTAAGTGAGGTGAGGAGAATGAGACAATATATAAAATAGCTTTGCCAATATGTAAGAAATTTGGATGAGATAATGATAGGCTACAGTTCAATCTCATCCTCAACGAGATCAACCCTTGCCAAACTATCTACTTTAATATCCAAACCAATGTGGAGATCTACAAATACATTCAACCCACTACTACTTGTGCTACTGTACTCATCGAAATCAGCATCACCAATGGCAAGTTGTCCTCATGGGTAATGGCTTGAATATTTGTATCTCCTATCTCATGATCATTCCCCTCTCTCGTATCATGATCATCATCACCTTCATGGCCGTGATCATCCTCCATATGCTCCATATTAGTAAATGTACTATACATCACTTTGGAACATAGTGTAATAGGTATTATGTGCCACCACCTATTATTATCCACCATTGGCTGATAGACAACCTATTCAAACACAAATACAAACATGTTATTTTCCTTGCATCAAAGGTATCAAATATAAAAAAGTGAGCATTTTTATATATGTGTACAGTACCTGTTCACATTGTTGCGGTAGTACTAGTGTGTTCTACTTGCTTTGCCAAAACTTTGTGTAGTCAATAGTTACAAAGCCACTTGCATAGCGTTTGATTGTTGCATTAGGGCCTCTTTCCACCACATCCTTAAACCACTTGACATCCAAAACATACACAAAGAAGCGCCAAAAGTTAAGATTCTCAAAGCTAGCAATGATGCCGCAATCTTATGTGTTTCTCTTATCATCAATCCGTTGTGTCTGAAAATGCTTTCCCTCACACCATATAGCATTGAACATAGTACACTACACTAAGAAAAAATCAGTTAAATAAGAAATCTAAATTGTTGAAAGCTCCTAACTTATAACATTCTATATACCATCCTTTTGCATGAATCCTCTAGCATACTCCCATTCTTCCATTGTGGCTCTTAGATGGTCAGGGTATGGCACACAAGATCCATGGTGTGTATGAAAGAGGACCCTTTTTCCTTGTCTTCAAGCATGGTGGGATCTATTTCCTTTGAGCTCACATATCTAGAAAGAAAAAAGTGCACCATATTAGCAATATGAAAACCTTGCATCACACATTAATGCGCTTCACCTTTTGTATAATGTAAAGTACCTCACAAACTTGCCCATCTTGTAAATACAACCCTTCAAGTCCTTCGATGCACTATGAGAAATGCTAGTAGGGAGTATGAGCTGAGGACATGAGTGATGGTTGATTAGTTTCTTCTACAAGTCTCACAAATTTGGAAGGGAAAAGAGATTATGGCAAGTCATACTTACTTGGAGCACTCTTGTGCCAATCATTAGATTTCAAGCCGTATGATTGCTCTACACCTCTTTTCTTGCTCTTTGTGAAGGCCCCCTTCACCTCATGCATCCAGTGGGAGTACAAATTGTAGTGATAGCCCACTTCATATCGAGCATCTCTTTCTTTGATAACTTCCGTGGTGCACAGGGTAAAAGGACATGCCCATTTAGCCTGTCTTGTGGCCAAGCATCATGCATCCTCCCTGTGGTGCATAGATAGTCCCTTATGCTCAAGGAATCTTGTGTCCCTTTCAAATGTTTCCAAATTGTAGATGCCACATTCTTAAAGATATGCATGGGATTAAGCAAGTGATTGATCTTGAGGTGGGACCAATATGGTAGCCGATAAAAGATGGAGTATCTAAACAAAAGGTGGTGTTAGCATGCAATCTTTATTTCCATTCAATATAGCACACAATAGTTACAAACCCTTACCGGCTCATGCCACGTGGAGGAGTCGTCATGGAAAGGTCCCAAACTTGCTTCCAATTTCCTACAGTGAGTGACTGTGGGGGGACTTCATTCCAAGGGACGACATATCTAGGATGATCAGGTGGGAGAAATCGATGGTGATTCTCATAGATGACCTTACTCAAGTCCTCTGGCCGTGAAGCAACTAGCAAAGGACCACAAACAGGACATGCATGGTAAAAATAGATGCAATTGTGTAAGCAGGGTGGGTTCCCAATGCCACATTGATTGGCTACTCATAAGTAAAAGTTCAATGCTTACCTGAACACTCACCATAGCCTAGGAAGTCGTGCCTCATCCACATCAAAACTGCCTTGCATGTGAAGTCTCGTGACGAGGGAGGCCTACTCACGTCACGATACCTCTCCAAAGTATCTCCAACTCATCAATCAAAGGTTCCAGATAAACGTCCATGTTTTTGACTTTATGTTTCCTTGGAATTAGAAAGGATAATACAACATGACTTTCATGAGGTAATGGTGGAGGGCGACTATCGCCATCACTCCATGAATCCATAATGCCCTCCTGAGGATCCCACCTCATATCGCCAACCCTTTGCCTCCTCATGATGAGCATAGGGCAACATATGTGGGTGTGGCACTACATCGTGTATCAAATTAGAAAAGGATCATATATCAAACACTTGAACACCCATAGGTATCTCAATCAACCTCAATGCTTTAACACTTATCATGGATATGGTCGCATCCTATTCTCCGTACTTTGAGATGTGACTGAGTGTAATTCTACGTGCACGATACATGTTTCCTCAATATCGATCACACATAAATTTGATTTTTTTCTCCAACCACATTTCTCGATGGTGGATATGGAGGGATTCATCCTCACTTATTGAAGATGAAGACATCCTACAAATAATAACAACTCAAAAAAACTGTTAGTGCTTGCAAATTTAATCTCAAAACTATGTAATGCATCTATTAACGCATCTATTAGTGCATCTATACTGTAGAACACGTCTATAGGCACGTCTAATACACAGTGTAGATGCACCAATAGATGCGCTTTTAGACACGCTAACTGGTTCTTAAACCTATGGGTCTTAGCATGGGAAGGTGACACAAAAAGCACTGTCTGGGACATTTACTGCTTTTAGTGGTATAGCACACCTATTTCAAACCTTAAAAAATTATTGCAATCATAAAATGTGCTTTTTGACTCTTACAACATTGTAAGTTCATTAAGGAACATTGATATTAAAAAAATTTCATATATATTAAGATACATAATTTGTGCTATAAGTAATGTGCTATGTGCTTTCATAAAGCACAAAAAGCATGTCACCTAACCATGCTTAGACCCCTACATTTTGTTCATTTCCCCACTCCGCCGTGCTTGCTTTCCTTTCAACACCCACACCCACCTCCAAGAGGAACTCATCTCCAAGCAGCTTACACGTCATCTCCAAGCATACAAGAGAAGAGGGTGAAGAAGGAAGCCACAAGATAAGAAGGAGAAGAAGCTTTTGAGAAGAAAGAGAAGAAGCTTTTCATACCTCTATCCAAGGTAAGTCTCTTGTTAGTTGTTCTTCTCTCTCAATCTATGAAGCTTCTTGTACTTGTGGAAAGTTGCTCTCTTCAGATTCATCCTGTGTCGCATGCAAGAAAGAATGTTTTTGGCTACTTTTGTTCTTTTTGGGGTTGGTCGATCTTCTGTTGTCAGATTTTGTGGAGATTTGTTTGTTAGAGCGCGTCTAACAACGCATCAATCTATTTTTTGAACTACACATATAGACGTGTTGTTAGCCGCGTCTATAGATGCGTTACGGCACTTCTACAGTTTTACCGCTCTCTCCTTCTTCTCCTTCTCCTTCTCCTTCCCCTTCCCCTTCCCATGTCCCTTCTCCTTCCATTCTCCCTTCTCCTTCCATTCTCCCATCTCCCTTCTCCTTTTATTGATCTTCCTTCTCTTTCTCTTCTCTTTCTTGATCCTTCCCTTCTCCTTTCCCTTGCATGCATGTTTAAGTCGAATTTTCAATGCCTTAAGAATTCATGAGGAAATAAGGGATTGCATGCATGATGGAAATAAGGGATTGCATGAGGGAAATTGGACTGTAGTGTGAGGGTGGGATAAAGAAAGCGAGCATGCTTGCTAGAAATCACGGGATTGCATGAGGGAAATTTGGAAATTGGCATAACTCTTTTATATATGCATATGGAAAGAGGGCATGCATGATGGAAAACACCCCTATTACTTCTTTCTTTCTTCTCTTCTCTTCTCTTCTCTATTCTTCTTTCTTTCTTCTTGCATATCCAAGAATGTTGTTCCATGGTTCACAAAGCACTTTGTTTTGAGATGGATATGAGGTATACACTCTCTATGGCTATACATTCCCCATGGTTACACACTCTTGTGGGGTATACTCTCAATGGCATATGGGTAGCCTTTAACACAACTGATAGACAGCCTCAAGCATGGAGCATTTCACATCATATATTCAAGTCATGAATTTGGATGGGATTCATGATGAGTCGAAAGGGCAACTACTCTAGCCTTGTTGCCAAAGGGTATTTTTTGGTTTACAATGCTAATTCAAACCTTATAGATGTAAAAAACTAGAAAAAGATGTATCATATGCTTGCATGGATTAGCCTCCACATTTTGATCATGCGCATTTGTAGGTAGCAAGATCAGGGTAAGAGCTCATCATGAGGCTCTTCCATCTATATTAGTTTAGGTTAATACGTCTATGATGTTCAACCATCACCTTCATTCCTAGATCTATCTCCATTTACTACCAAAGATGGCTCAATAGTGACAAAAAAAGGTGACCCACAATCCCAATCTAGTTTTGGAGGTATACTTAATCATCCAATTATGACAAGAGGGGAAAAGATGATTAATAATTCTATTATATATCTTTGATAAATTTGATGAGTCTATATGATTGTTTTTCCATCTTGTCTCATTCACCAATAATTGATGAGTTATCAATTGTTCAAATAGCAATCTTGGGCCCTGGCACTAGAGAGAGGATGAAAAAAGCTAGACATATCACATAAGCATGTTATTGTGATTAGGTGTAATGCATGGACTTGTAAAATCTACCACAAGCCATGCAAAAGATCTCACACAAGAATTCTTTTGCATTTCTTAGGAGATCCTGTGAAGCAAATTAAAGAGCATCAAGGGCCATAGTGAAGGCAATCATAAAAGATCGACTAACAAGTTTTTTATAAAAAAAAGTGGATGATATAATATACATCAAGAATCTAAGAGTGATGTAGAAGTAAGCTTCGCTAATTCTTCACAAGGAAGCCATGATCATGCATGCTACACAAAGAAACATTGATATGGGTATTGAATGGACCATTAGTGTATTGCATGGCCAACATAATAATGTGTCCCCTTCATTTGCACAAGCCGACCAATGAATAATGGAGTTGTGGTTCCAATTACAATACAAGAAACATGCACAAGAAGATGTTTCTGAGGCGCTAGCTATCCTTTAAACATGGTATAAAGCCCCCATTGGAAAAAGGCCATTGTAAGAGCTACTCTTGTATTTATTATACCATGATACAATGCTGTTCCAAAACACATGTTGGATAACCTTTATAAAAAGATGAAACTTGAGATGCATCAAGTTGTTTATTATGGCATTGAGAATACAAACTTGCAGTATTGTGAGTGATGGATGGAGGAACATGTCTAACAGACCCTTAACTAATATCATGGTTACTCCATGGTTATTACATTCCAAAGGTGAGGCTTTTTGCAAGTCTATCGACACAAGTGGGATAGATAGTACATTGTCGTAGAGCTATAAGTCTATCAACACAAGTGGGCATAGATAGTACATTTTTGTAGAGTTGGATAAATAAATTGATGGCTTGGAACCTAAAAATGTCATCGAATCCATCAAGATAATACTAAGAATTTGGAAAAAACAAAAACCTGTGGAATAAAAAATATGGCACTATTTGGGTTTGACCATGCTCTTGTCACTACCTTGACTTGCTCTCAAAGATCAAGAAAAAAAACTTAATACCTGACTCTTGAAAATCTAGAGACGTGATTGGTACAATTTTGAGGAACAAACAACCTTCATCCAATCTCTTAGATTTTCTAAAACTTGAAGAGCAATGACCTGATTTTTTTTTGCACCAACACACATTTTTGCAATAGACTAACCAATGTGGCTGTGGAGATAGTGAAGCCTATTCGGTTCATCATCCAAAAACTTGATGTAAAGGGTCCAAGCATGGGAAATGTATACATGAATTGATGGACTAGGAACTTGATTTTTGGAAGGAAGAATGCCACAGAGAGGGCCATTACAATTGCATCAACGTGTGTGCTGTTTAGGAAATCTGTACAAAGAAGACGGTGTCAAGCTCACAATACTCTTCGCCCTGCTAGCCATTTATTGAATCTTGGTATACATAATTTATTATAGAAAATTAACTTTTGAGGCCTATTAAACATATATGCCATTGAATATCAAACTAGTATCCACATCCTAAATCTAAAACATTAGACTTAAAATAACAGTATAGACCAAGATGATCTATACAAACACTTCCAACCAACATCTAGTTGGAAGGCCATTATTGGGGTGATTTGGATAGTTGTATAAATATGGGAGCCACATACCCTGATAACAATCGGCTGTAGTTTTACATTTTCTCCGTAAATTTGATCTTCTACCACCAAAGCATGCATTCTATTAGTTAAGCTGAAAATGACATGCTTGAAATTCATAATTGAAAGTGTATGATGCATGCACATCTTTGAATTTGACACACTTGAAATTCAATATTGAAATGCATGGGCGTCCTTAATTTGCATCCCATTTGCATTATGAATGGAGTAACATTCATTTTCTAATGTAAAAGCTTGGGCTTATTTTCAGTGGTAAAAAATAGGACCACTAGAAATGAGTCAAACTATGGAATGAAAATATCTTTATTCCTAAATTCTTCAATATTTACTCACCCTTAAAGGGATCTATATATGCATATGTCAATGAAGATATTCTATCCTCTTGTAGAAGATGAATATCCTCTTAGCATTCATTTTAAATTTTGGTTATAGCTCAATTTTAGACTATAAACGGAATTAAGGTTTATTATAAGTTGTAAAAAGTAGGGCAACTAAGTGAATTACAAGTTGGAATAGGGTTGGAATAAGCTTATTTGTACTCCTAAATTCTTCAGTATTTGGTCAACCTTAAAGGGATTTGGAAGCACACATTAATGAATATCTTCTAGTATCGCCTTAGAGAAGATGAAAAACTAGACTAAGTGTTCATAATAATATTATGCACTTGAAGGATAAATTTATTTAAGGGTGAAAGACATACTAAGTTGACGTATTGTTAGAATTCTTGCTAATGTATTGTAAAGCCTATGATATAAAAGATACACTAGTCTAAGGATATAAAGGATATATAGTCTAAGTGAAAACTATAGCTTTAGACGTACTGGACAATAAAGTTTCACTAGGCAAGGGTGGGTGACAACATGTTGAAGAAAGAGAGAGAGAGAGAGAGAGAGAGAGAGAGAGAGAGAGGGGGAGGGAGAGAGCTTCAAAACCTTAGGAAAAACCTTTGAGGTGGAAAGTTCTAGGCTTCTCTGTGTGCCTGCAAGTTACGTAAAACTTCTCTATCGACACGGACTTGGCTTTGTGGACGGAGTGCGTTGGGACATTAAGAGCGTGAAAGGATGTGGAAAAAATAGTGGCATCTATCAAGGTGTGTGATTTGACTTTAGTTAAATGAAGGTGTGTGATTTGTCTTTAGGTTAAGTGATTGGGAGGAAGAAATTAGAATGGAGAAGAAGAGGCGGCAAAACGTGGGGATTTGACTTGGATTAAGCAAGCGTGATTAAAGCCTTCGTAATGGCTCAAAATGGGCTTTGACTTTAGGCATACATCATGGCTGCTTTTTTCTCAGCTTTGACTTTAGTTACAACAGATTTGACTTTTTTTCTCAATTGGTGTACGTCGGCCAATTGAGCTTTTGTCTTGAAATCTCAAGCTCCCCGCCGCCATAGCTCACCTTCCATATCCTCACGCTCCAAGCTCAAGATTATCCTCAGCTCAAGCCTGCCCTCCTCTTGCATCTCAGGCCTGAGCTCCTCCTCCTCCTCCTCCTCCCCAGGAGCATGGCCCTTACTTTATCCTCCCGCTCCATCCCTCCTGAGTTCCTCTGCCCCATCTCCTTCGACATCATGCTCGACCCTGTCACCCTTCCCACCGGCATCACCTTCGACCGCAGTAGCATCCAAACCTGGCTCGACCTTGGCCACCGCACTTGCCCTGTTTTCGGCCAGCCTTTGCCTCCCGGCCCCCCCGAGCTTATCCCCAACCGTATCCTGCAGCGGCTCATCGAGTCGTGGGTGCCGTCTCATGCAGGTCCCGTCGACACATTGCCCGTCGCGTCTGCGGATATTCAACAAGTAAGCAATATCCTGGATGATATCGTTTGTAATCGCTTAAGAATAGACAGGTTGAGGCAGCTGCATGCCATTGCGCGCCTCAGTACCCACAAGAGACGGAGCCTGTCTTCTACGGGAGCAGACGTCTTGATCTCCTCTCTCCTACACAGTTACGCCCCAAAAGCGCAAAACCAAGACTCAGAAGCTCTTGAGATATGCAAAGAAGCAGTAGGAGCCCTCAACTTCCTCTCCATCGGGGAAGCGGCCAAAACCATCCTTCGCAAGGATCAAACCGTCGCCTGCTTAGTCTTGATTCTATGCGACGGGTAGACAGAATCTGCAAGGCTTTGTGCGGTCAATGTTCTTGCGCAACTTGCCAGTCATGACGGTGGGAGATGCTTTCAAAGGATAGCGGACGGAACGGACAGGCTCATAAAAGGGCTTCTAGAAACCGTCAGTCGTCCGCGCGTATTGTTCGCACTGCTGTCTTGGCCTGGGGAAAGACAAATTCTTTTATTAAGGAGATGCATCGAGGCAGAAGCAATTCCGATACTAGTAGAACTACTTCCTGAGGCCGATAGGGTGGTATGCGAGAGAGCACTGGTCCTTCTCAATCTGCTGCTATCATCTACGGAAGGTTGTGCTGCCGCTCTGTCGCATGCGTTGACGGTTCCTACCGAGGGTGTCCATAGAGGCAACAAATGCTGCTGTAGAAGCTTTGTACAAGCTATGTCAAGTGCAATGTCAAGCATTCCCAAGGTCAAGCGTTCTCCGGGAAGCAGTCGAAGCCGGCGCTATTCAGAAGGCAGTGGTGTTGCTGCAGATGGAAAACCTCGCTACGAAAGAGACGGCCAAACAGCTTCTCCGACTTCTCAACAAAGCCTCAAGTTCGTGGATAACTCCAAGAGAGCTTCGCTTGATCTGAACATCGCAGTCAAGGTGAAGTGTGTTTTCAAACTCTCTCATATGCAGCGTCTCTCCAGATAATGAAAAAGAGCAACAAGTGACATTTTGAGGTGCATTGCCTAAACACCGCCCAAATCTGGGCAGTGCGCCCATATTACCGTCCTGTAGCTGCAAGCTTTATGCTGCCAGAATGCTGCTGCTATGAATGATCTCTGATCAAGTGTATAGACTGGTGCCCATTTTAACATCCCGTAGCAAGCTAATTAATGCTGCTCATACCAGGTTTCAACAAACCTACAGATTGACTGTTAATTTGAAATGCTATAAGCAAGCTCAAAATATTCCACAGCCCATGCGTTTCTTAAAGTACTCTCGCAAGGTGCATACATTCTTCCATGCGTTTCTTAAAGTACTCTCGCCAGATGTATACTATTTCTACTGGAATGTTTTCGACCAATCATTCGTTACTTCGAAACTGTGAGAGCTAGTGCCTATATCAGCTCTATGACGCAGCAAAATGTGAGGGACGTTTTTATTGATTCAAGGCTTGATTCTCATCCCTCCAGCTTTAATTTGTAAATTCGATCTAGTCTCTCTCTCTTCATTAAAAAAAACAACCCAGCAAGAGACATTGGACGTGTGCTCCAATTGTAGAATGAATTATGGACATAGCACCCTACTCTAATTTGAAGTTTACGGCTGTGAAGATCGGTCCATGGACGCCTCTAAGCATTGTATACCCTACTCTAATTTGAAGTTTACGGCTGTGAAGGTCGGTCCATGGACGCCTCTAAGCATTGTGTTTGCAAGTGTTTTCCAATCAATCGCTACTTACTGGGAGCAAGTAATGGCTGAGAGTTCTTTTAATTTGTTGTTAGAACTGCTTGCCTTTGGACAGAGTGAGATCGTCTACACATATTGCGTATCTGGGAAATCTACGCATATTGGGTTCCTGGGCAAAATCTTTGACAGATGGAAGCTTGCAGGTAAAATATCCTTAAACCTAGCAAAGAGTGTCTTTTGTTTCCAAGTTAGCATACTACTCGGTCATGTGATTTCTAAAGAAGGCATTCACACCGTGTTGGGAAGATGCCTGATCACGAGAACCTTACACAACTAAGGTCCATCGTGGGTTTTATAAGCTCTCATAGAAAACTTGTCCAAGATTTTGCTAAGGTTGGAGGCTCCTTTACAAGTTGACTAAGAAAGATACCAAGTTCCAATGGACAAGGAGTTGTTTCATGAACTCAAGAAGCAACAACTTGAACACCTATTCTACTATAACCAAGATGGGATATCATCTTTCATCTTCATGTTGATGCGTCTAGCTATGCCATTGGGATTATCTAGGCTCATCCACAAGGCAGGCTAGATTACCCGGTCTACTATGCAAGCAAACTGGCGACTCCGGCCGAGTGCAACTACAATACTGCCTAGCTAGAGACATTGAATATGGTCTATAGTGTTGCCAGTAATATAGTATTGAATAGGCTCTCAATGTGGCTGGGCTTGCCATAGTAATACAGCTCCATCGTCTTCTTGCCTAGTTGTGTCCTTGTTTCAAATCCCATCACCCAATCAAAACTTCACAAGAACCTTTAAGGTTATGGCTACATAGAATCCATATCTCTCAATTCACATGATCACCATGGGCCATAATATGGGACTCCACCATCATCAAAGGGACCATGGAAACATATTTGGCTACAAACAACAATGTCTTATTCAAGGAACAATCTGTGCTTTTAATACAACAGCTACATGAAGCCATCTTCATGCTCTCGCTAGGCTCAACAGTAGCTCCCTTGCCTAACAATACACACTGTGATAGATTCTTTGAGGATGGCAGCTATTCATTGTCACAAGGATACATGATTAGCAAGTCCGTTGATCCTTAGGTTTTCTTGTTCTTACATTTTCAAAATGCCCAGGTTGGGCATATCATCACTGACAAATCTGGCTATCTCCTCTGTTGTTGTCTCTTCAGATGTGCAAGCTTTATGCTTATCTTCTCTAGCTTCCTCGTCTTTCTTTTTATTCATACAAAACCTCTCAATGTGGTTGGGCTTGCCACAGTAATAACATGCACGAGTGTCTCTCCCCGTATTCCTTTTATCTTTCATGATAAATGATGTGTCGCCACCATAGAGATCCTCCTCCCATTTTTCTTCGCTCATAAGAAGTCCCACACAATCAACAAAATCCGCTTCATCGTCCATCCTCAGAATTCGTGCTATCTCACTGAACTTAGAAGGAAGACTTTTTAATAATATTGCCTTCTGATCATCGTCCTCGACTTTGGCACCCATTGAGGCTGCAACCTTGGATCTTATAGCCTTAAAGTCACAAACAGTAAATGGAGCTATGTATACTGAAGGACTAGATAGTTGCTACTTGAGATTTGCTTTGGAATGTCGCATCTTGGTCCTGAATAGAGCCTCTAGAATTGTCTAGTTCACTGTAGCTATCTTTGTCATCTCTAGATGATAGAAATATTCCCCCCCCAAAGCTCATCCCATCATACCAATTGCCTTGTCGTTATTCTTCCTCCACACTCTTTTCTCTGCTTCACCGGTTGTCAACTCCTTCTCAGTTCTAGACACAATCTCCCACAAGCCCTTCTGCATGAACCAAAGTTTAGCTGATAGCTACCATCTCGAAAAATTCCTCCCAATGAATTTGACGACAGACGTCTCTGTCTTCTTCGGTGAATCCTGCTTCCCCTCTAGCATGCACTAATTGATCCGAGATACAGCTGAGAGCATATGGTAGCCATTACTTCTAAAGAAAATCTAGAACGACGATATAATTTGCTTCTTGGCTTCTTTGTCTTGCACACCAGCACGCGTCCGTCAACTTTGAGGTTGCCTGAGCTGAATCTTCTGTCTTTGCTCTCATGAGTTCTTCCCCTTTGAATCCTCATGACCACGCTCTGATACCAAATGTTGGATTTCAGAGTGAGATCCACTCTTCACATACACTATAAAGAATTGCTTTAATTATAGACATAGAATCACACTCAAAAGAGAATCAAAGAAGACACACAAAAGATCTCTTTATTGAATCAAGTTTAGATGCGCCTCAACTCTACTCAGTCTTTTGGCTTACAATCGACAACTAGAAGACTCATCTAAGGACCCTAGAGGACATACTTGCAGCATGAATTTGTGACCCTACATAGGCTCATAGCCTTGACAAAAAGACCTTCATCATCCCAGCAGACGGCTCTATGTAGTGGTATAAGTCCATCGCCATGCAGTGCATGAGATGGAACGTCTAGTTGCTTCTCTTGTTTTTTCCAGGTGTCACCACGTCCTCATTCTTCCAATCATGCTTCACTTCATGCATGGCAAGTGTCTACAACTCTTGTCAACCAATCACAAGCCTATCACTAAACCTTAGACATGACACCACTCCTACGAGGATTACCTCCCCAACACAAATCACATTCTATTGTACACTTTTTCTTTCATGCATATTTTGGAGGCTAGTTATGAAAGGAAAGGGGGGAGAGAGAGAGAGAGAGAGAGAGAGAGAGAGGAGGGAGGGATTATGGCATCTGATCAACAGGATGGTCATTCAAGGATGCTTTTATTACAATAGTTCTAACTTCAAAATTACTCATATAAAACTAAGAAAGTCCCATGCCAAAGTAGATTGTTTGTCACGATTTTTGGCCTCAAACATGGACCAGGGAGTTACTACCAAGCTCCCAGATGCGTTATTGTTTGTAATTGGATTCTCTGATAGAGACTATGATGAATTAATGCAGTATATGTCTCAAAGTACCTTTCTTGAGCCTTGGGACAAGAAGATGGTGTATTATGTAAATGGGTGTTGTCGCATGAGCAGTAGTTGTCCTCTCACTAAGCCACATACCAAATCTACTTGTTGTCACTTGAACAACTCAAATGGTCAACTAGGTAGGTTCTGGTGGAAAACTTTGTTTAAGGATGCCCATGCTAGGTATACCAAGTGCGACGTCTGCCAATAGACATGCCAAATGCTTCCACAAGATCATATGCCTCTTTAGCCAAGTGAACCAAGGGAAGCTTTCCCAAGATGGGGATTTTATTTTATGGGTCCCTTCAAAATAGCACAACATTCTTAGAATAAGTATGTTTTGGTAGGCATAAATTATGCTACCAAGTGGGAAGAGGCTAAGACTCTATGTGAAAGCTCGAACCACAGTACAACCAAGTCCGTATTTGAAAATATCATATGTCGTTATGACTATCCAATTGAATTTATTAGTGACCAAGGATCACATTTTATGAATAAATGCTTTGAATCTTTGACCAAGGAAAGGTCATGGTACTTATCATCGTTGGTGTATGGCCAAGCTGAATCCTCTAACAAGACAATAAATGGTTCATAAGTAAAACATCAAAAACAGCAAACACCCATAGGTGTGGTTGGGACACCAAGATACATAGCAGCATTGTGGGCCTATCAGATAGCATACAAGGTAACAACTAATCTCACTTGGCCTTTTGGGCTGGAAGTAGTGGTACTATTGGAGTTTTTGGTACCAAGCTTAAAAGTTGCTACCAAGAATCACTTCAGGGAGCCCACGCTGTTCAAATTAAATAGTTGCATCAGCTTATTGAGCGGGATGAGCTATGACTCCAAGCACCTTGGTCTCAACAAGGGATTTAATGCCACATGAAATCTTAGACTGACAAACACATTGTCCCAAGCACCTTCAAAAAGAAATGCTTGTCTTGCTAAATACTTCCAAGCTTGGTCCTTTTAAAACCTATTTGAAGGTCGGATGGAATGTACAATGCCAACTTATTGAAGTATTCGACAATGGGACAATTCTACTAGCTAACCTCTAGGGACAGGTTATCCGAGAACTCTTCAATGGAAGCTGAGTGAAACCATACCAAGTCAAAATTAGTTGGTGGCTACACCTTGGTCTTCCATGCAACCACATCAGATTGCTCAATATCCACGAGAGTGTAGTGACATTAATGGTGGATTAATTATGAATGATTATGGTCTCAAATTGCTCAGGGGGGTCACTCATCATATGTAACTCTATCACGTGAGTTCAACAAAAGGATATTTTTTATTTCTAAAATTTACAAAAATAAATATACATAAGGGACTATTTTAAATAGTTTTGGAAAAAAATTACAGATTTGTATAGAAAAGGGGTACATTTTATTAATGAAAAATTTTACAGATAAGGGATTTTAAATATAGGCCTTCAACGCACGTGATATAGAGGGTTTGTACATAGTGCCCCCCCCCCGAGTCCAATTGGGATTCACAAACTCCCACATTGGACATGTTCAGTTTAATTGTGGCACCAGTTTTGAGATGACCCATTGTAGCATAGCATGCAAGAAAAAGGGAGCAATTTGGCTGCATGGACCTCTAAAGTTCATCTTCTTGAGTTGCATTCCACTCTCCAACCTTCATCTTTGCAGATACTTTCCATTTTTGCTCGCCTCTACATGCTTCATCCTTTTCACCATGTTGTCCCCCATATCGTATGATTTCTCTCAGCATGAGTCCAATCCTTCTACCAGTGCCACTTCCACCATTGATGTTCCATTGACTACAGCTCCACCGTCTTCTTGCCTAGTTGTGTCCTTGTTTCAAATCCCATCACCCAATCAAAACTTCACAAGAACCTTTAAGGTTATGGCTACATAGAATCCATATCTCTCAATTCACATGATCACCATGGGCCATAATATGGGACTCCACCATCATCAAAGGGACCATGGAAACATATTTGGCTACAAACAACAATGTCTTATTCAAGGAACAATCTGTGCTTTTAATACAACAGCTACATGAAGCCATCTTCATGCTCTCGCTAGGCTCGATAGTAGCTCCCTTGCCTAACAATACACACTGTGATAGATTCTTTGAGGATGGCAGCTATTCATTGTCACAAGGATACATGATTAGCAAGTCCGTTGATCCTTAGGTTTTCTTGTTCTTACATTTTCAAAATGCCCAAGTTGGGCATATCATCAACTTTTTCTTTCATGCATATTTTGGAGGCTAGTTATGAAAGGAAAGGGGGGAGAGAGAGAGAGAGAGAGAGAGAGAGAGAGAGAGAGAGAGAGGAGGGGGGGGAGAGTACCTAGTAGGGCGAGAGGATCTAGCAATAGCAGATAGGGTAACTACTTGTAGCAGGTAGGCCGTGGAGGTAAAACAAAGGTGGACGTGCATAAGGAGATGGTGGTTGACACACTTGAGGGGTACCCACAGTGGATGATAGAGGTAGGCAGGATGTGCTAGGTAGTGGAGGTGGAGAATGAGATGGTGGTTGATGCTCCGAAGGGGTGCCCATGTGGTGGATTGGAACACACCTAGTGATTGAGGGTGATCAACATTTGTAGTGAGGTGATCAAGATTCATGGTGGAGGTGTAGAAGGAGATGATACCATTGGAGCATACAAATGACCATATTTAGAAGAAATGACTATACCCTTGGAACAAACGCTCCATCTTGGAAATCATTTGTGGCACATGTGGTCACATGTGTACTTAGGGTGAGTAGGTAGGCTCATGTGCATGTATTTATTTAGAGCCTTGTGCCCTCATATAACTTGTAGGCTCTCTCACCCACCTGCCCCGCTCCCTGCTTCCTACCCTTGCTTGCCCTCATCGTCTGTGAGCCCCTATCCCTATAGCATTGCTTCATGTTTCATCATCCTCCATGTGCCTCCTTTGTCGCACCATACTTTTGACAACAACAAGTCTCTACCCTTGTCTACAGCATCCCTTGTCTCCATTCCCATCCGGTTCCTACGAATACCATGAAGAATGCAACACAGATAGGAATAAGGAGAAGATGGATAGCTCAGAAAAAGTAAGCCACCTTTCACACATCACTATATGTAGATCTAGAGAGAGAGAGAGATTTCGCACGCAATAAAATGTGCAAAAGAATCCCATTTGGGAGATTGGGTTTTGCTCAACCTCCCAAATTGCATTTTGCTACACATTTTATTGCAGGAAAAAATTCTCTCTCTCTCTCTCTCTCTCTCTCTCTCTCCCAGCTTCTTTTCCAACCCTGGCCTCGAAAATCTTCATTACAACAAAGTGTGTAGCAGAATGCGATTTTGAGGGTTGGGAGCTTCTAAACCATCCAAATCACATTCTGTTGCACACTTGTCTCCAAAATTTGAATTACAAAAAAGCTAGCAATAGATTGATAAGTGGGAGTGGAATTGATAGTAGGAATTTGGGAATGGGAGTGGGAGGTGGAAGGGTGGGAGTGGGAGAAAGGGAGAGTGGGAGTGTGGAAGCGGGAGTGGAAGTAGGAGAGGGGGAGGTGGGCGTGGGAGTGGGAGAGGGAGTGGGAGTGGGGGACATGGGGGTGGGAGGATGGGAGTGGGAGGGTGGGAGTGAGAGTGGGTGGGAGAGGGGTAGGTGGGAGAGGGGAGGGTAGGAGAGACCAATGGAAGCGTAGGTACTTGGATGGAGGGGCAAATGGACGAGGAGATAATGTGATGGAGAGGCCAATGGGAGAGAAGACAATGAAATGTAAGGACCAATGAGAGAGAAGCACTTAAAACCCTAGCTTTTCTTATATATACTCTCCTCCTCTCATTGTTTCTCCCATTTCAACAAGGAAGAGCAAGAGGAGCAACAAGAGCAAAAGCAAGGACAAGCATACATCTCAACTTTCTTCCAAGAATTTTTTTTAATTTTTATTCTTTGAAATTTTATTATAGAGAGAGAAAGAAAAGAGAGAGAGAGAGAGAGGGAGAGAGAGAGAGAGAGAGAGAGAGAGAGAGAGAGAGAAGGTGGAGGGGAGACGTGTAGAGAGAGAGAGAGGTGAAGGGAGAGAGTGCCGCTACCGTAGCAGTGAGAGAGAGAGAGAGAGAGAGAGAGAGAGAGAGAGAGAGAGAGAGAGAGAGAGGCGAAAGGAGAGACGAGGGGGCACGCGAGAGAGAGAGAGAGAGAGAGACAGAGAGGGGGGGGGGAAAAGTGAAGGGAGAGAGTGTCATTGCTACAGCAGTAGCAACACCAGAGAGAGAGGGGGGTAGAGAGAGAGAGAGAGGGGTAGGGAGAGAGAGAGGTAAAGGGAGAGACGCAGCTGAGTGCACGTGCGCGCAAGAGAGAGAGATAGGGAAAGGTGAAGGGAGAGAGTGCCACTGCCACGGCAGTGAGAGAGAGAGAGAGGTAGGGAGAAAGAAAGGTGAAGGGAGAGAAGCGGCAGCATGCGCGCATGCGAGAGAGAGAGAGAGAGAGAGAGAGAGAGAGAGAGAGAGAGAGAGAGAGAGAGAGAGAGGGAAGGGAGAGAAGGCCACTATCGCAGTAGCAACAGCACGAGACAGAGAGAGAGGGATAGGGAGAGAGAGAGGTGAAGGGAGACACTTGGTGGCGCATGCATGTGAGAGAGAGAGAGAGAGGTAGGGAGAGAGACATATAAAGGGAGACAGTGCCACTGTCGTGGTAGCGCAAGAGAGAGAGAGAGAGAGAGAGAGAGAGAGAAAGAGAGAGAGAGAGAGGTGAAGGGAGAGACGAGAGAGAGGAGAGAGAGAGAGAGAGAGAGAGAGAGAGAGAGAGAGAGAGAGAGAGAGAGGTAGGGAGAGAGTGCCACTGCCATGGCTACATGTGCGCACATGAGAGAGAGAGAGAGAGGTGAAGAGAGAGAGTACCACTGCTGCGGTAGTGTGAGAGAGAGAGAGAGAGGTGAAGGGAGAGACGCGAGAGAGAGAGTGGGGTAGGGAGAGAGTGCCACTGCTACAAGAGAGAGAGAGAGAGAGAGAGAGTGTGTGTGTCGCTACCGCGGTAGAGAGAGAGAGAGAGAGAGAGAGGGTCTAGGGTTTAGGGTTTGGAGTCAATTTCAATTTTTAGTTTTTATTATTTTCCATAAAGTCAAACTTAAATTTATTGAGATTTTAATTTCTTACTAATGTGAATGTTAAATTCTTATGAGTTGTAAAAGTAAATTAGTTTTTATAAATAAAAATATTCTCATTTTTTAAATTGTTTGTCTCAATAGTAATTGTCTTTTTTAAACTCGCAAGCTAAGTATATTAAAAAGAACAATGGAAAAGAAATGATTTCTTGCTTTTATTCGCTTCGACGGTTGGTGTAGTCTAGATTAGCATAGATTAGTTTATCCTTAGAGGAGAGAACTCCAAAAAAACCAATGAAAGCCATGCTCAAAATTTCCTGACTAGTTCCTAATCAGAGTAAGTCCATTCATTCACGTGCGGTTTCACACACAACAACCCTACCATTTAAGCAACGATCAAGGTTTTAAAACTTTTAAGATGATTGGAAGTTGTATCAGTGGACAAAATAGATTATAGTTGTATCAATTGTGGGAGTGGACAGAGCAGATTATATTTCACTACTACACATGGACCCTATTGCAACTTTTAAGTACTGACATTTAGTGTGCACGGGGCGCTAATCGTCGATATTGGAAGCGGGATTCATTAAGGGTCACTATATAGCGACCCTTATCAGATTGTTAATGGTCTTTATATAGCGACATTGAGATAGTTTCCTATAGCGACATCTTACAGAGAGTTTTTTTCCCATACTGACCTTAAAAGATAGTTTTTTCCAATGACAATTTTTTTTCATTTTCATACATGTTTGATCCTTTGAGAGAATAAAAGTACAAGAGCATGTACATCAAGCCTTTGAAGCTCATATATTCATGTCCAAGTTTGAGATGAAAAAAATCAATGAAGAGCATTTACATCAACGGCTTCATCCTGAGCCAAGTCTAACGTACCAAACAAGTCTATCTCTAACTCTATACCGAGTTGATCTCCTATATCATCATCGTACTCTAGCATCGTACGTTCACCTAAGAGTACTTGATTATCTTCTTCAATAAAGTGTGGTGATTCTTAATGATCGTCATCTTCTTCCTCAACATCGTGATCTCCATCTTCCTCCTGTATGATGTCATTATGCGCATCTTCCTGTTGGCTCATATTGTGATCTTGATCTTCTTCGCTAGATCCATCTGGATCAATTGGATCCAGCATTGGTAGTGGCATCTCCATATCCACATCTCTATCTTCAAAAATTTGCTTACTTTGTGATGCAACTTGGATCACGTACCACCATCTTGGATCAAAACGATCTGGATGAAAATCCACCTATATTGAAGATGGGTGCCAAATGTCATGAATTATATATATGAAATTATGCTTAAGTCCATGTATCAATTGATCTTTAAAAACAAAAGCTTCACTTAATTAAATCATTAGTATGCACTTGCTCACAGTGCTCGGGAAGAACAAAAGTATCACTTCCATTGGTCCAAAGTTTGGTGGAGTCTATTGCAAAGAAACCACTTCAGTCTTTTCTCACTGTCGTATGGGGATTGTTGTAAATAGTTCTAAACCATTTTACATCAAGAATGAAAATACTAAATCATCTAAAATCAATTTCATAGATTTCCCGTATGGTCCACAATAATTCAACTGTGAGGAGAGAAGATTGGTATCCGAAGCACTTGCTCGGGTATCATGTGTAAAGTTAGCCATGACTCCACAATCATATGTGACTCTTTGAATCGATGCGTTCCACGTGAAAATATCGTCCATATGACCATAATGCACTATACTTTTTATACTGTAAAAGAGCATCATTAAAACTATGAATATGCATCTATTTATAAGAGTATATTGTCACAAATAATTACTTAATTACATCAAGAGGTAGAAACTTACATGCATCATACATCCAGATGATAACTCTCGCTCGCACTCGTTTATTGTCTCTCCATCACATTCGGCTTTATGTAGAGCCACAGTTGTAGCCAATCAAGTGACATGTGAGTGGGGAGAAGGGCGAGATCCCGTGGATATGGTTGAGATCGCCTGTACATTACTCTAAATCTCATCCTTGCATTTATTCTTTTTGCTTTGGCCGCTTCATATCTCTGAATACACTTCTGCATCTCTTACTATTAAGGATGCAAAACTTATTGAATTTCTCCATTTGCTCTTCGCTCATCTTTCTTTCAATCCCTTTTCCTTGGGGAACCTCACTAATGATGCGATCATCATCCTTGTTATGCTAAGCTTGGGGCATATCGGGATTTGTGGATGCAAGAAACTCAATCTATATGGAGTAGCCACCAGGTTATGTTCATATTGTTCATCCTGAGTTTGTTGCACGTTAAAGAAAGCCTTGTATGGTTTGAAGCAAGCACCTAGAGCATGGTTTGACAAGATAGGACAATATCTTGTCATATTGGCTTTCAGATTTTCAAGGCAGATTTCTCACTTTATGTGAGAAAAACAGAGAAAGGCATTATGCTGCTTGTTATTTATGTTGATGATTTGTTCGAAGTGCGGGTTGGCAGTGTGTTCTTCTTCTTGGAATGGATTCTTTCGAAAGAGATGTTTCTGGGGCGATTGGGGCCTTCTATGCTACTTAGACCTCCTCTGGGCATTGGGTCCAATTGAAGTGGCGTTGAGCACAGAGGATAGGTGCTTGTACTTGCATTAGAAAAAAAGGGAGCTCATTTTGGGGCCTTTTAGAAGAGAGAGAAAATAGGCTCTCAACCAATCAAGAGTGGGCCAATGTAATGTTGAAAATTCAATAAAAGAAGATGAAAATAAGAAAAAGAAATAGTACTATATGTTCGTAGAAGCATGTCACATTACTGAAGTGATCTAATTTGAATCTTTAAAAAATTTATTTTCTGTGCAGAATTTGGTGATTCTAACACTGCAGACGCGTCCGGAACGGCCCAAAACCCCTAGAATGGCACTGGAAACGCTGGAATCGGACATTCGGAGGCCCGGAAACGGCCAAAAGAGGTCGAAAAGTGAGATTTGCAGAAAAACGCGATTTGAAATCGCTGGAATCGGACATCCGGAGGCCTGGAAACGGCCAAAAAAGGCCGAAAAGTGAGATTTGCAGAAAAGCGTGATTTGGTACCTTTCAAAATCGCTTAAAAGGTACCAAATCGTGTTTTTCTGCAAATCTCACTTTTCGACCTTTTTTGGCCATTTTCGGGCCTCCGGATGTCCGATTCTAGCGTTTCCAGTGCCGTTCTTGGGAATTTAGGTTGTTCCAGACACGGCTACGGTGTCAAAATCACCAAATTCTGCACATAAAAGTGTTGCTCTTACATGAACATTGAATGTAAAGCATGTGAAAGAATATATTTATTCCTTTTCACACTGACATTTCTCATGCAAGTATCCATATTTTATTGCTTTTGTAGAGAGAGAAAAGAGAAAATAGTGAATTTCTTACAGGGGCCCAAAATGAGCTCCCTTTTTTCCTAATGCTGTTTACGACTTTCTTGAGTGGAGGACGGTAATGGCGGCAAAATGGGCAATGGCCTTGGTTTGCCCCTGTGGCTGGCTTTCTTCTCCCTTTGGATTTAAACTCTTGTTGGGGGGTTCGAGGCAGATGGGGCTTCCGGTCTAACCTCTTGTGTAACCTCGTTGTTGTGGACCGGCAAGGGTGGACCTAAAGGAGCAGGACTTGGTCCACACAATGCGACTACTGCCATCCTACCACCATTTGTGAGTGAAGCAGTTTAGGCACACCAGTCGATTTGACAGCAGTTCACGGCATACACAACAATACAAAGCAAGTATAGACGCGCTTGGTAGACGCGCAAAATAGCAGGCGCGTCTATAGGTGTTGCTTTAGTAGAGGAATTACGGGCGCGTCTAAAAGCGTGTCTAACAACTCGTCTATTTGCGCATGTATTAACATGTCTAATTGCGCGTCTAAACTGAGAAAATACGGACACGTCTATAGGCACGTCTATTTGCGCGTGTATTAGCACGTTTATTTGCGCGTTTACACTGAGAATCAGACACATAGTTAGATGCGTAAATAGACGCAAACTAGAGAATACAGAAAGTGAGATTTTGGTGTACATCATTGCTTTCCAAACATTGCCCATGATTACCAAAGCACATAATTTTTTGCAAGCCCACATATACAAGAATTAAGTGAGATGAGGAGAATGAGACAATATGTAATATATTTTGCCAATATCAATTATGGGGCTACGGTTCAATATCATCCTCAATGAGATCAACCCTTGCTAAACTATCTACTTCAAAATCCAAACAAGTGTTTAGATCTACAAATACATTCAATCCACTACTACTTGTGCCACTCATTGGCTCATCAAAATCAGCATCTCGAATGGTAGGCTCGTCCTCACGGGTAATGGCCTCAATATCTGTATCTCCTATCTCATGATCATCCTCCTCTCTCATATCACGGTCATCATCACGTCCATGGCCATGATCATCCTCCATACGCTCCATATTAGTAAATGTACCATACATCACTTTGGAACGTGGCATAATAGGTATGACATGCCACCATCTATTATTATCCACCATTGGTTGATAGACAACCTAATTCAAACACAAATACAATCATGTTATTTTTCTTGCATCAAATATTTAAAAGCGAGTATTTTTATATGTGTGCATAGTACCTGTTCACATTGTTGCGGTAGTACTAATGTGTCCTTCCTACTTTGCCAAAACTTTGTGGAGTCAATAGTTACAAAGCCACTTGCATGGCGTTTGATTATTGCATTAGGGCCTCTTTCCACCACGTCCTTAAACCACTTTACATCCAAAACATACACAAAGAAGTGTCAAAAGTCAAGCATAATAATATCTTGGATTATGCCACAATAATCATCCATGGCTCCATTGGCTCCCTCAAAGCTAGCAATGATACCACAGTCTTGTGTGTTTCTCTTATCATTAATCCGTTGTGTTCGAAAATGCTTGCCCTCACACCATATAGCATTGAACATAGTGCACTACACCAAGAAAAAATCAATTAAATAAGCAATCTAAATTATTGAAAGCTCATAACTTATGCATAAGATTCTCAGTATACTGACCTTGCTCATGCATCCCCAAGCATACTCCCATTCTTCCATTGTGATATGCATCCCCTCGTCTTTCTCTGCTTTCTCCATTTCATCAAGTAGCCAATCCACATGAATATCCTTTGGAAGTGCTCTTAGATACTGAGGGTATGGCACATGAGATCCGTGGTGTATACGAAAGAGGGCCCTTTCTTCTTGTCTTCTTGCCTTTGCATCCTCGTATCTCATCACCCATCTTTTCATCACATCACTATTAAGCACGCAAAAGAGGTTAATACTATTATGCAACTCCGTGTCTATTACTTTGTTGCGTCCTTTGCCTTGAGGCACAATAGAGGTCATCCTTAGGTCTTCGTCATCTCTCCATAGTCGTGGGAGAGAGCTATCCACATCAACAAGAAACTCAGAAATATATACAAGTGACTCTTGTACCAACCAACCCTCGGCCATGCTACCTTCGGGTCTTGCATTTTTTCTCACGAAGCCCAATATGATCTGTTCGTTAGTTGCTTTTGTGGGGAGAACATAAAGCGTATTTCTACTACCTGGCAAACAACCATTAGACTTAAATTGGAGCTCTCAGCCAAGCCATTTGCCCTAGCGTAGTATGGCGTTGACTTCCTATGTATGATCATAAACTCACTAGTTAGGATTGCTATCGTTTCGTTGAGAAAATGAGTTCCTCAGTCCTCGTTGACTAACTCCAAGGGACATTCCAACCACGTGATGACTTGTTCATATAAGAATTTGGCGGTGGATCTAGCATTTCCCTTCATGGTGGCTCTCCCTTCTACCCACTTGCTGAAGTAATCGATGGCTAGGATGATGTATCTGGCCCCGGTTCCCTTATCTATTGGGCTTATGGGTCCAATAAAATTGATGCCCCATTTCTCGAAGGGTTGATCGATCAAGGGCATCATGTCCACCTTGTGTGGGATTTGGATACGTTGGAAGGGGTCGCACTGTTTGATGAATTTGGCTGTGTCTCCAAAGAGAGTCGGCCACCAAAGACCATCTTGCAACACCTTATGTGCTGTAACATTAGCATGACGAAATAACCTCCTGCGATTCTCGAGTGGGCTTCCTCAAGCACATCGATGTATTCATGCTCGCACACACATCTTTGTAGGATGCCATCCTTGCCCTTGTGGTATAGTTGGATTGCTATCAAGGGCCTAGCCAAGGGGTAGTCCACTGGCCAGAGGTAGTGACTGATCTTGGCAGCCCATTCAGGGATGATGTCAAGGAAGAAGAGAGAAGCATCAAGGAGGTCATCTTCGACTCCCTTTGGGGCTTCACCGTTTGGGATTCTCGACAGGTGCTCGGCCAGAACATAAATTTTTCCTTTACATATGGCGACTGTGAAGTTGAACTCCAAAAGGATTAGCATCCATCTGGTGATGTGTCCAGTCATGCAGGGTTTGTTGACCAAGTATAACAATGCTTGGTGGTCCATGTAGAAGACAAACTTGTTAGCTAACAAGTAGTGCCTGAACTTCTTGACTGCATAGACCATGGCCAGACCTTCGCTCTCAGTCGTGGTGTAGTTAACCTCAACCTCATTTAGTTAGCGACTTGCAAAAGATACCGAGTAGTCCAGGTTATGCTCCCCTGGTTGGGCTAACACACACCCAATAGCAAAGTTGGAGGTGGCAATATGGATCTGGAATATTAGATTCCAATCGGGTGCTCTCAACACCGGTGCGGTGCCTAGAGCTAGTTTGAGGGTTTTGAAGGACTTCTAGCATTCCTTGGTCCATCAAAGGATACTAGCAGTTTGTATAATGGGTGGGCTATGTTTGTGCAGAACAACATGAACCTCCTGTAATAGCCTATGTGGCCAGTAAATCATTGGACTCCCTTGACATTGGTGGGGGGTGGTAACTCCAAGATGAGTTTGATTTTGTTGTGGTCCGTAGAGATTCCATTCTTGGACACTATGTGCCGGAGGTACTTTAGGTGGTCATCCCATGTGGAGTTCATGCAAATGTCGTCCAGGAAGACTTCCACAAATTCTCTCAAATATTCCTTGAATACCATGATCATCATCCATTGGAAGGTGGGAGGGGCTTTGGTTAATCCGAATATCATCACCCTAGCTACATACATACCCCACTGAGTGGCGAAAGCCATTTTATGTTGGTCTTGCGGGGCGATAGACACTTGGTTGTAACCCGAAAGCTATAAGCTTCCTTTTCGGCTAGCCTTTCTACAACATGTTCCATGAATGGCAAGGGGTAGTGGTCACGTCTAGTGGTGGTAGTGCTAACTTTTTTCAAATCCATGCATACTCTAATTTTTGCATTTTTCTTTAGGACTATTATGATGGGTGATACCCAGTTTGCATTCTCAATCTCGTACATGAATCCCGCATCTGAGTTTCTGGACTTCCTCCCTCACTATGAGTGCATATTTGGGATTCATAGGGTAGGGGTGTTGATGTACTAGCCTGCAATCATCTAGCATGGGGATTGTGTGCTGCACTACTTCGGCAGTTACCCCTTTCATGTCGGTGTACTTCCAGGCTATGTAGTCTTTGTACTCTTTTAGGAGAGCATGGGGATTGTGTGCTACACTACTTCGGCAGGTACCCCTTTCATGTCGGTGTACTTCCACGCCTGGCATCATCTAGCATGGGGATTGTGTGCTACACTACTTCGGCAGGTACCCCTTTCATGTCGATGTACTTCCAGGCTATGTAGTCTTTGTACTCTTGTAGGAGAGCTATTATAGCATTCTCCTCATTGGGGGTGAGATCATCAGTACGATGAACATGGGTTGGGGGTCTTGCCCTTCTAGGGCTAGGTTTACCTCCTTGACTAGGGCTGGCCCATCGTACCCTTGGAAGCACCCGTCTTCTTGAGACCTTTTGGCGTATTGGTATAAGATCTTGAGATCCTCAATCGTGTAGGCCTTGTAATGGACTGGTACTTGCTGCTATCGCAGGTCCTCTTTTTCTTCTGTCTCCTCCTTTATTTCTGCTAGAGCAGTGGTCCTTTTGGCCTAAGCCGAGCTTTTGGATACAGGGAGTTTCAGACTTGAAGGGGGCTCTTCCATTTTGCTTATAGAGCCGACAGCGGAGGTTACCTCCCACCTCCCCAATTGGAGGAGAACTTATGGTGAGTAGTCATGGCACCCATGTATGGTAGCGAATGGAGATCGAATTTTACCCTTACGGTTCCCTTGCTTACCTCTCAGGGTTTGAGCATGTGAAACATTCTTAGGGGAACCACCGGAGTCGACCCACGAGCTTTGGGGTGGTGATCTAGAACACTATTCTCTCTAGGACATCTATATTGGCTAAGATGTGTATCCAGTTTTGAGAGAATTCTGGCTCGGGAAGAGCTACATACCAGAATTCATCAGACTGCTTTTCATCATCTTCCATGTCATAGGATTGGAATAGCTTCACAGAGGTGGTTTGGGCGGTGGTGTCAGAATCTACAGTGGCGAAAAGGTGTCCTGAACGTTGTAGGTGTGCAAGTCCACTCGCATGATTTGCTCCTCATGCCAGAAGTAGATGTTATCAGTATGCCAGTTGTGCATGAGCCCATACATTCGTAATAAGGGCCTACCTAGGATAGCTTCATATCCTGGCTGTTGAGTGAAGTCCATGACTATGAACCTGATGGGGTACATGAATCCCAATACCTTAATCTTTATGCCAGTAAGCACTCCCAAGGGCTCGGCAGTTCCGCCATTGGCTAACTTTACTACCAGATGGGTTTCCTTGAGTGTGGGCTTTCCCCATTTCACCTAGCATTCCTTGGTACAGACACTCACTCCTGCTCCCCCATCTAGGATGGCATCAACCTTTTGGTGCTGATAGATTATGGGGATAGCGGCGTTCATGTCTCACCCTTGAAGTACTAGCCTAGCTTGTTGATGGGAACCTTGGGTAGGTTCTGCTCCTTTCTGGACGACGATTGGTTGGGCAGGACCAGGGGACAACAGTGGTCTGTTCATCCAATTGGATAGATCGCATCACAGGATGGGATTTCCTCTTAGTAGGGAGGCGATGGGCATTTTTACCTCTGTCGATAAGAACTTTTCCTATGGACTCCAAATCCCAAGCCAAATATGACACACTAGTCTCCACGATCATGGCCAAGTAGCTAGAGCATTAGTGGAAAAACCATCACAAAGCGCGAAAGGCATCATCTACAAAGATAGGTATAGAGAGATAGCCCTCAAGACACCAATAAAAAAGTTGAGAGGAAATTGCTTTCACCATCATGCCTTGAGGAGTTCTCACAGTGGGAATTCCAGCCTCCTAATGTATTGCTGATAGTGATGTCTGTTGTTCCAAGAGACCTAACTTTTCCATTCTCAAAGTTTCATGGGGTAGATGCTGAACATTCGAACCTCCATTTAAAGCTCATTTAAAGCAATATGAGTATATGTACATAATCTTGGCTATAGTGGAAAAAGTGCACAAGATGGTTTACCTAGCTCAAAGTTTGAAAGACCAAGCCTAGGCTTGGGATGGGCAAATGAGACTTGGTTCAATCCTAGCGTGGGGTAACTTCCATAATTAGTTGATCACCAAATATAAGAATAATGCTCCACCAAAAAATAACAAGAAATCATTTGTTAAAAACAACCCTCTTATATAACTAGTGATTGATTGGAAAACACTTGCAAACATGTGTATAAATACAATGCTTAGAGGTATCCATCTAGCTTTGATAAGTTAAGACACCTGCTAATGTTAGTGACCTTCAAAAACAAAAACCCCAAGTATGTTCATAATTCATTTGACACCTTCAAGATTATTGATGGTTATTGTTTTGTAAGAGTGAGATCAAGAGAGACAATTTGCAAATTAATGTTGGAAGTGTGAGCATGCCCTAGCTAGATACGAGAAAGACGTCCTTAAATTTTAAATCTGGAGCTGTGGTCGAAGAATAGGGCTTGGCAAGCAATGCATTATATTATATTGTTCACAGAAAACTTGTAAACTATATACAATGAGCCTGCCATTTTCATTTTCATTTATAAAAACATTTTCTCAATTTTGTAAAATTTGTAAAATTTTAGGCAATTCCGTTATATTTTAGCTAAAAATCTTGTAAATTCTCAAGAAAAACCTTTGTGAACAATGGCATAGAAGAATACATATGTAAATCGAACTTCTGAACTTTTGATTTCCAGCTTCCACTTTTGAACTTTTGAACTTTTGATTTCCACCTCGAGTTTTCTAGCAGGACGTTGTAGGTCACTCTCTCGTGGGTACTCTCTCTCTCTCTCTCTCTCTTTCTCTCTCTTCGTTCTTCTCTTTTTTCCCATTCTCTATTCGTTCTTTGCTTTTCCTCCATTTTCTAAATGCTTTCCCCCCATAACTCAATATTTGGACCGGCATGCGATTGTCTTTTGCCATTCCTTCTGTCGACATGCAAACTTTTTGCTTTTCTTGTTGCTCTCTCTCTCTCTCTCTCTCTCTCTCTCTCTCTCTTTGTTATTTTACTCCGTTTCATCTTAGTGTGAGTCCTAGTACTAAAATGTTACTCTCTTTGTAGTAGCTGAAGACCGCCATGTCTCCAAGGAAGCCCAAAGGCATCACATCTCCTGCCTCTAAGAAGCTCGATGTCCTTTCTCCAAGAAGAAACACTCCATCTAGGAAGTTTGCAACCAAAGAGAAGGCAAAGGATACAGATAGCAAAGTGGCTTCTATTCTGACTCCAACCAAAGAGAAGCCAAAGACTAAGGATAGCAAACCAATAGCAATTCCGACTGGAGTCAATCTTGGATGGAGATTTTTCCTAAGAGTGAAGCCCGACTCATATATGGAGTTGGACACTTGGATCTGAGAAATATGGGGAAACAACGACAAAGAGAGCCGGCATGGCTTTCATATAGGTCGGTCGAAAAAATCGTTGCTGAACGATTTTATGAAGATTTACTATAGGATTTACAATTCGAAAACAATCATGAACAATGAAGTTGGTACAGTGTTGGCGCAGGCATTCGCTACATCTACTCATGGAGTAGATGTGGATTGGGATGACTTTGCCCCCCAACATAGAGATGTGAATCTATGCTCGGCTAGCTTGTACACCACGTGTATAATGATTGGAGTACAGAACAGTATAGTAAATTCTCAGGAAAAACCTTTGTGAACAATGGCATAGAAGAATACATATGTAAATTTAAATGATTGGAGTATAGAAAAGTCTATAGTGTTGTTCCCATGTACTAGAATGGTGGCATGGGTTCTGGATTGTTTTGAGCTTGCTAACATGGAAAGGTCTTTCAAATTTGTACACTTGATCATGGAGTTGTTGAAACCTGGTATGAGCGGCATTAAACGAGCTGCTAAAGGATGTTCAAATGGGGGATGTAAGAGCTAATATGTAGAGTTGCTTTTCCTAGAGTTACCACCATGATTTGGGCGGTGTTTATGACTATGTCAATTGTTACTCTTGTTGAAGAGAAGGTGTCTTGGAGTTACGCAGGCTTTGTTCAGGACTCGCAGCAGCTGTTTGGCCGTCTCTTTCGTAGCGAGATTTTCCATCTGCAGCAACACCACTGCCTTCTGAATAGCTCCGGCTTCAACTGCTTCCTGGAGCACTTTTGACCTTGGGAACGCTCGACACAGCTTGTATAAAGCTTCTACAGCAGCATTTGTTGCCTCTATGGATACCCTTAAGATTTTCTTGACTATGGCAGGAACCGCCAACGCACGCGACATAGCTGCAGCACAACCTTCCTCAGATGATAGCAGCACATTGAGAAGGACCAGCGCTCTCTCGCATACCACCCTATCCGCCTCGGGAAGTAGTTCCACTACTATAGGAATCACTTGGGCCTCGGTGCATCTCCTTATTAGATTTTGTCTTTGTCCAGGCCAAGACAACAGTGCTAACAATACACGCAGACTCGCTTTCCGTCCACCTGGACGACTGACGGTCTCCAGAAGTCCCTTTATGAGCCTGTCCGTTCCGTCTGCTGTGCCTTCGAACCATCTCCCATTGTCAAGTTGGGCAAGAACATTCACTGCATAAAGCCTTGCAGATTCTGTCCTCCCGTTGCATAGAATCGAGACTAAGCAAGCCATGTTTTGATCCTTGCGAAGCATGTCTTTGGCCGCTTCCCCGATGGAGAAAGCTGAGGATTGCTACCGCTTCCTTGCAAATCTCCAGAGCTTCTGAGTCTTGGCTTTGCGCTTTTGGGCCGTAACTGTGAAGGATAGAGGAGATCAAGACGTCTGCTCCGGTAGAAGACAGGCTCCGTCTCTTGCGGGCGTTGAGGCGCGCAATGGCATGCAGCTGCCTCATCCTGTCTATTCTTAAGGGATTACAAACGATCTCATCCAGGATATTGCTTACTTTCTGTGGATCCCCAGACGGGACGGGCGATGTGTCGACGGAACCATGTGTCTGCACCCACGACTGGATTAGCCTCTGCAGGGTGCGGTTGGGGATGAGCTCGAGGGGGGGAGGCAAAGGCTGGCAGGAGACAGGGCAAGTGCGGTGGCCAAGGTCGAGCCAGGTCTGGATGCTGCTACGGGCGAAGGTGATGCCGGTGGGAAGGGTGACAGGGTGGAGCATGATGTCGAAGGAGATGGGGCAAAGAAACTCAGGAGGGATGGAGGGGGAGGATAAAGTAAGGGCCATGCAGGGAGGAGAAGGTGAGAATCTCGGGGGACAGGTTTGAGCTGAGGATGAGATCTTGAGCTTGAGCTTGAGGATATGGAAGATATGATCTTGAGCTTGAGGAAGATAAGAATATGGAAGATGAGCTTTGCAAAAGCTCGATGAAGCTTTAAGCGTTTGCCAGTAAAAGCAACAACAAAAAATTATATAGCTTTTACTTCAACTCAAGTCAAATCTCCATTTTTGCTCTAATCACACACCTTAGTTCAAAGTCAAATCCCCACGTTTTGACCCCGTGTCTTTTCCAACTCCGCGTTGCAACTTGCATCTAGAGTCTATCGTTTTAACTCACATCAACCGCCAGTTGTGCTCCAATCACATACCTTGCTTAACTGAAGTCAAATGCCCACGTTTTGTCCCCTACAGGGCCATGCACGGAGGAGAAGGTGAGAATCTCAAGGGGTGGGGGGAGGACAGGAGGATGATCTTGAGCTTGAGCTTCCCTCTCTCGTCTTACCTGCAACCACAACCCAAATTTTCAACCCACCCTACTCCATGAACCCCCCCCCCCCCCTCTCTCTCTCTCTCTCTCTCTCTCTCTCTCTCTCTCTCTCAAGTGAATGAAAAGCTCGCAATATTCATGAAAATTGAAAAAAAGCTCATGACAAAAAGCTCACCAAAAAATCACACCCCACTTTGAGTATATTCTTTATATTGGAGGCTTTATATTACATTAGCATGCATATTGACTCAGTAAGTCTTCCACTTAAATAATTTTATCACTTCAAGTGCATAATATTGTGATGAACACTACTTTTTCATCTTTTATAGAGGGGATAGAATATGTGTTTCTAGACCCCTTACGAATAGAATGCAAGTCCTTAAATTTGAACTATTCTTCAATGGCATAAGCAAAATTATCGAGAGAATGTAAAAAGAAGGTTGTCATCTAAGCTATGTATTGAATTTTGTGGTGAATGCGGCATCTCTCCACCCTCTTTCATTTCACTTTTCACTAATCATTCTTAGCCTGGATGCACTAATAGAAAAGGCCTACATAAACCATGCATGCATGGGCCAATTACCGTATCACTTTATTAAAAAGTAAATTCATGAATTTGTGAGTTAAAGTACATATTGTTATGAACTTATTATCCTTTAAAAAATTCCTTATGTTGAACCCACATTGTACACTGACATAATTTTAGTATTCCCTATAGGGGAAGGTGGAAACTGATAATGTTTAATGTAAGGGAGATGTCAAACATGTAACTTAAAGATGGGATCAACAATAATGAAGAGATGATGGGGAAAAGGATCAAGTAGGGAAAGGACTCATGTAGTGTTATACAAAAGAGGGCACTGATAGGGCTAAGGAAGATCGATTATATGTGTGAATACCCAAGTGGTGGACCTAGAAATATGTCACTGTATGATGTGGGTTCAACAGTGAGGGTTTTTTATTTGAAAAAATACATAGAGAAGGGGGTTTTCACCTCAAGAAGTTATAAAATTCTAAAAGAATATAAAGGGAAAGGAATGTAGCACCCTTATGTAAGTAAGGGTTTAAAAATTAACCCTTGAATGCGGGGTTTTCTAGTGGCACACCCCCCTAGTTGCATAGGAGCTAAAAAATAGATTGTAGTAAAACATAGCTACACAAGCAAGGATCTCATGGCATGATTAACTATGCTTTCCAGTTCTAAGCTCCCTATCTTTTAGCATCACTAGATGAATTACCTCATGTCGAGCGAAAAGATTATTGGGCCCGCTTCAGGTGAAGAAACAATTAGTGTTCATGGCATGATTAACTATGCTTTCCATTTATCTCCCTATCTTTTAGCATCACTAGATGCATTACCCCATGCCGAGTGAAAAGATTATTAGGCTCCAAGTGAAGAACTCATTAGAGTGGGCTTTGAGAACAAACAATAATGTAAAAGAGCCATACAACATTCAAGGCATATTTATGAAATCCCTATAGCATTCAAGGTAACCCTACCTACAAATTTGGTAACCCATATACACCCCTTCTACAAATTTTGAGATAATAAGGTACTCCTTATGTATGGAAAATTTCATTAGTGAGATCCCTATTAAGAATAATGTAAATTGCACTATATTTCTAGAGAGAAATATAAAGGCCTAGGGACAATCTCTAACCCTAACCCATAGGGGTAAAGTGCGATACGCTACTGCACTGACTTGGTGAGATAGTCAAACACAGTTACGTCGACTAAGATTGGGTGATTTCTAAAGATTTTGCAGTTTTTGTTCCTATTTTTTGTGATGGGGGGGTGCTACACTACCTAATCTACCTACTCAATGAAAAAAAACTTGAAAAAAAACACTTTTTGGAAGTCAAAATGCAAAAACTCAGAAAAGGCAAGTCTAGAACATGAAACTACTTTAAAACTTGACTAAAATCCTTAGTTTTATTGTTTTTTGTATGAAGAGAGTGGGAGAGAAGGAAAGAGTCTCACTTGCGGCTTTCTCACATACACAATGGGGGAATACACATAAAGGCAGAAGCTAAAAACAGTTTTCCTCTTCTTAGTTGTGACAGCCAAAAGAACTCTCTAAGTACAAAAGGAATAGGTGAACCCTATATTTCGGTCTCAAACCAAACTCAGCTAACTAAGGTGGAATACTAGCTAAGCCACTAACTAGAGTACGTAAAGATAGCTGCCATCCAGCTATTACTCATGGGCGGTGTACCAACCGCATCTACAGCTAACAAGTCGGTGACATAAATGCACATCGGTCACCCTAGCATATCACGAGTGGAGCTCGATATCTCAACACTCCCCCTCGAGCTCAATCCTAATTCCTGCACACCAAGCAGGTCTTCGAACTTACGTAGCTTCTCTGCACCCAATGCCTTTGTGAATATGTCAGCTACTTGATCCTTTGTGCTGACATAAACTAGATCAATAAAACTACTAGAACCTTCTCCTGCACATAGTGATAATGCACCTTAATGTGCTTTGTTCTAGCATGATAGATTGGGTTATTTGCCAAGTGTATACTACTCATGTTGTCACAATAAATGACAACTGGCCAATCTGTAGACTGATGCATATCATAAAGTAGCTTATGCAACCAAGCTGCCTCACATGCAGCCATTGCTGCACCCCTATACTCAGCCTTTGTGCTCGACAAGGCAACTGTACGCTGTTTCTTGCTACTCCAAGTGACTGCAGCACTCCCAAAAGGGAACACATATCCACTGGTAGATCGTCTATTAGAAATACTACCAGACCAATCACCATCAGTGTATCCATGCAATTGTATCTGAACCCCAGTCTCATAAAATAGTCTATACTGCAATGTGGACTTCACATACCTTAGTATGCATCTAGCCACATCCAAATGCGGTTTCCTTGGAGCCTGCATAAACTGACTTACCAAACCAACAACATAGCTTAAATCTGGCCTGGTAATAGTCATATAAATCAAACTTCCTACTATGTGTCTGTACATAGTAGGGTCTTCCAGAAGCTCACCTGCATCTATGCTCAACTTGACATTCTGCTCCAAAGGAACTGAAATAGGCTTATAGCCTATCATCCCATATTTGGATAGCATGTCCAATCCATACTGCCTCTGCAAGAGCCATATCTCACTTGTGGATCTAATCACCTCAATGCCCAAGAAGTAACGCAGCTCTCCCAAATAATTCATCTCAAACTTCTACTTCAATACCATCAGGTTCGTAGTCATGGACTTCACTCAACAGCCAGGATATGAAGCTATCCTAGGTAGGCCCTTCTTACGAATGTCCGGGCTCGTGCACAACTGGCGTACTAATAACATCTACTTGTGGCATGAGGAGCAAATCATGCGAGTGGACATGCACACCTACAAGGCCCACCCATTGTCAGGACACCTTTTCACCGCTGCAGATTCTGACACCACTACCCAAACCACCTCTGTGAAGCTATTCCAACCCTGTGACAAGGAAGATGATGAAAAGCAGTCTGATGAATTCTGGTATGCAGCTCTTCCTGAGCCAGAATTCTCTCAAAACTGGATACACATCTTAGCCAATATAGATGTCCCAGAGAGAATAGGATTCCATATCACCACCCCATAGCTCGAGGGTCGACCTCGGTGTTTCCCTTAAGAATGTTTCACATGCTCAAACCCTGAGAGGTAAGCAAGGGAATCGTAAGGGTAAAATTCGATCTCCACTAGCTACTATATGTGGGTGCCATGACTACTCACCATAAGTTCTCCTCTAATTGGGGAGCTAGGGTGAGTAAGGTAACCTCCCCTGTCAGCTCTAAAAGCGCAATGGAAGAGCCCCCTTCAGGTTTGAAACTCCCTGTATCCAAAAGCTCGGCTAAGGCCAAAAGGACCACTACTCTAGCAGAAATAAAGCAGGAGGCAGAAGAAAAAGAGGACCTGCGGCGGTGGCAAGTACCAGTCCATTACAAGGCCTACACGATTGAGGATCTCAAGATCTTATACCAATAGGCCACTATCACTTGTGATGATCAAATCATCAACATAAATGACAAGCAACATAATGCCTTTCTCTGTTTTTCTCACAAAGTGAGAAATCTGCCTTGGAAATTTGAAAGCCAATAGTGACAAGATACTGTCCTATCTTATCAGACCATGCTTTGGGTGCTTGCTTCAAACCATACAAGGCTTTCTTTAACCTGCAAACAAACTCAGGATGAACAGAATGAACTTAACCTGGTGGCTACTCCATATAGACCTCTTCTTGCAAATCACCATGCAAGAAAGCATTCTTTACATCCATCTGATGTAAAGACCATCCCTTTGATGCATCCATAGCAATGACTGCTCTTATGGTTGCCATCCTTGCAACCATATTGAATGTTTCTTCATAATCAATGCCATATGTCCGTGCATACCCCTTGACAACTAATCTTGCCTTGTATCTGTTCACAGAACCATCTGCATTGTGCTTCACCTTATAAACCCACTTGCAGCCAATTGCATTCTTGTCTTTAGGCAAAGGCACCAATTCCCATGTAGCATTTGCTTCCAAAGCATCCATTTCTTCATCCATGGCTTTCTCCCATTTTTCTTTTCCCATGGCTTGCTCAAAAGAAGTGGGTTCTGGTTCATGTATCACTTTGACCATATAGGCATAGAGAATGGCTGTAAATCCATCATATTTCAGCCTATCCATAGGATACCTAGCTCTGGTAGACCTATGCAAAATAGGCTCACTACCAGGTGCTCTCAAAACACACCTTGTCTTCCTTACTCCAGGTGTAACAATAGAAGGAATACCCAACTCATCATCAAGGCTCTGTTCTGAGCCACTGGATTCACCATCCACATAAGAGTGACCTGCATTCACATCAACCATGGGCTGATCTACTTTCTCTTTTTCCTTTTGTGATACTTTCATAGCACTATCTGCATTGCTTTGAGGAGATCCTCTTGATCTCAATCTGCCTGTCCATGGTGAAGTATGTGAACCACTGCTAGAGGACACTACAGGTCCACTAATATTTTGTGATTGCTACTGTGAATTCTGTGCAGCATTACCATTTTGTGCATCTACATCATCAATCACATTTATTGGTTTATACCAACTACTCATCTCATCAAAAACAACATCTCTGCTCACTGTAAACTTATGAGTAGAAGGGTTATAGCATCTATACCCTTTCTGCTATATAGAGAATAACCAATAAAGATGCACTCCTCAGCTTTTGGATCCAACTTGGATCTCAACTCATCTGGCACATGAACATAGGCAATGCAACCAAAGACTTTCAAATGAGAAATATCCTCTGGGGGGTCACTCATCATATGTAACCCTATCACATGAGTTCAACAGAAGGATTTTTTTTATTTCTAAAATTTATAGAAATAAATATACATAAGGGACTATTTAAAATAGTTTTGGAAGAAATTTACAGATTTGTATAGAAAAGGGGTACATTTTATTAATGAAATGTTTTATAGATAAGGGACTTTAAATATAGGCCTTGAACGCACGTGATATAGAGGGTTTATACATAGTGACCCCCCCGAGGAAATATCTGGTTTCCTACCAGTATACCTCTCCTCTGGCGTCAGGCCATGTATTGCTGCAGTGGGAGTCCTGTTCATTATGTAGACTGCTGTAGCAACTTCTTTAGCCCAATAATAATCTGGCAGGTCTTTTTCATTGAGCATGTCATGAGATACCCCTCCAATATGCCTGTTTTTCCTTTTTGCAAGTCCATTTTGTTGTGGGGTATGATTGTATGAATATTGCTACTTTATGCCATGCTCCTGCAGGAAACTTGCAAACTCATTTGAGAGGTACTCTCCCCCTCCATCTGACCTTAGGCATTTTATTTACAGGCCTGTTTCTTTTTTAACCATAGCTTTAAAAGCTTTGAAATGCCCAAACACTTCATTTTTCTTTTTCATAAAATACACCCAAACTACTGCTGTAATCATCAATAAAAGTGACAAAATAATGATAGCCTCCAATAGATGCAGCTTTAGTAGTCCACACATTAGAGTGGATTAATTCCAATGGCCTCTTACTCTCTTAAACATGTCTAGGAAATGGTTTCCTTGCCTGTTTTCCGAATTGACAGGCTTCACATACCTTATGCATTTCTGCAACCTTGAACTTAGGCAATCCTGCAATAATATTTTGGGCCTGCATTAATTTAAGTCGATGTACATTAGCATGATCAATGTGTTTATGCCAGATATATTCAATATCTGCAACTACACCGGTCCCATGTGCAAACATTGCTGCACTCACTTCAGGCATGTCCGCATCCAACATAAACATCCTGCCCTTCTTCTTCCCTTTTGCTATCAAGCGACCTTTATTTTTCATATCCTCAATAGAGCATCTATGAGGATTAAATCTGACCTACACGCCCTGCTCAACCATTTGACCAATAGAAACTAGGTTCTTGGTGATATTCGGGACATGAAATACATTAGACAGGTATTTCTTTTTTTCATCCTGCATAGACAAAGGAATTTAACTAATCTGCACAATAGGATGTGCAGTATCATCACCAATCTCCACAAATCGTGGTCTTTTCATTTTCCTTGTAGCCTACATCCATTCTCCATGACCTGTCATGTGGTTTGACGCACCTGAGTCAACATACCACACATCATTGCTTTCTTCTGCACTTGTCATAGAATTGGTCATGTGATGCACCATAATTAGATGCTCATTTCTTTCATGACCCTGTCTACTAGATGATGCATAATTGCCTTGCTGCAATTTTCCAATCATGATGTCATTCTTCTTTTTATAGCAGTCTTTAACCATATGACACATTTTACCACAGTAGTAGAATTCAATATTGTTTGCATTTTGGCCTCTTTGCCATGCACCATGACCTCTTTATCTCCCCCTGCCTCCGTCCTCTCTTTCTCTCTCTTTCTCTCTTTCCACCTCTCTTCTCTCCTACAAATCCACTAACAAGCTCCAAGTTAAGCTTGAGAACTTGTGCAATGGGAATATAATGAAGGGAGACAAGTGCAAATGCAAAAGAATACCTTTTCTCCCCGGCAGCGATGCCAAAAATGTAGTGGGTCTCAGCGGTGACTCCCGTGTCATGGGGTAGTTGAAGATATGCTGACAGAGCTTCCACTCTTGGCTACTCCTTGTGGAAGCAATGCATAGCACAAGCCATTTGTAAGGGTCACTCAAGCGGCCTCTAGATTGTTGCAGTGTGGTTTCACGTGAAAAAGAGGGAAGGGGAAGAGGGGAGGGGAGAAGGAGAAGGAGGGAGAAGGGAGGAGGAGGAAGGGAGTGAAGGGGGATAGAGTGACAACCACAAAGGCACTACAATGGAAACAATAGAACATCCAAAACACTCTCTTGGAAGAGAAGAGGGAGCTTGTATTCAAACTTATGCAAACAACAATGAAGACCAAAGTCAAACTTTTGGCCTTTTATACAAGTCACCTTTTGAAGGGAGGGCCAACCCTTTTCCTTTTTAGCACTCTCCCTCACTTTACAACCATGGGCTCTTGGGCTTGTAGTGTGCTAAGTTATATTGCTCTTCTTACCGACTCTCCCTACTAGAGCAAAAATAGCACGTGTTAACCATATTAAAGCACTTGGGACAAACCTAGTATTAGGAGGTGATCCTAACAGGTTTCCAAATAGCGCTTGTATTAGCCTTGCCACTCCTAGGCTCGGGTGATTTGGGGCTCAAACTCCCTGAGTGCCCTCACACCTTCACTTGTTTGTGGTCACGCATGATGCATGAGACTCAAACCTGGAGTGGCGAGACTCAGTTTCGTTGGGACACTTCATGGTAACCCTGTCTCGGGATATTTGGGGAACAGACTCCCTGAGTTGAATGTTGCTAGGAAGCCTTTTCTTTGGAATATTTGGTGATAAAACTCCCTAAGTTAAAGCTGTACTCCTTTCTTGGCTATTTTTGTTGGCATTGCTATTTCCTGTGGATGTAGAGCTGAACAGTCCAAGGCGTATGCACTCTGAAGTATGCATCTCCTTGTTCCAACACCTCCATGTTCTGGGAGGGGGCAGCTGGAACATACAACATGTGCATGTTGCCTGGAATCTTTGGACTTTTGGGCAAGCTTGGGGTATTTGGGGATCAAACTCCCTAAGTTTGAGCTATACTCATCCCGTGTGCACATTGCTTGTAATCATTGGCCTTGGTGTATTTGGGTATCAAACTCCCTTGAGCTTGTCCTGTTGAACTGGATCATTCTGCTTGGTCACCTTTACTCATTGATTACTCTACATTTGGCAGTTGTACTTATGGATATTAACAAGAAAAGAGAGAAAAAGAGAGGGCAAAAGAGAGGAAAAGAAAGGGGAAAAGAGAGGAAAAGAGAGAAGGAAAGAGAGGAGAAAAAAGAGAGAAAAAGAGAGGATAAAAGAGAGAAAAAGAGAGAAGGAAAGAGAGGAGAAAAGAGAGGAAAAGAGAGGGGGAAAGAGAGGAAAACAGAGAAGGAAAGAGAGGAGCAGAAAGAGAGAAAAAGACAGGATAAAAGAGAGAAAAAGATAGAAGGAAAGACAGGAGAGAAGAGAGGGGGAAAGAGAGAAGAAAAGAGAGAAAAAGAGAGAAAACGAGAGAGAAAAGAGAGAAAAAGAGAGGAGGAAAGAGAGGAAAAGAGAGGAAAAGAGAGGGGAAAAGAGAGAAAAAGAGAGAAAAAGAGAGGATAAAAGAGAGAAAAAGAGAGAAGGAAAGAGAGGAGGAAAGAGAGGAAAAGAGAGGGTAAAAGAGAGGAAAAGAGAGGAAAAGAGAGGGGAAAAGAGAGGAGAAAAAAGAGAACAAAAGAGAGGATAAAAGAGAGAAAAAGAGAGAAGGAAAGAGAGGAGAAAAGAGAGGGGAAAAGAGAGGAAAAGAGAGGGGAAAAGAGAGGAAAAGAGAGAATGAAAGAGAGGAGAAAAAAGAGAGAAAAAAAGAGTATAAAAGAGAGAAAAAGAGAGAAGGAAAGAGAGGAGAAAAGAGAGGAAAAAAAAGAGAGAAAAAGAGAGGAGATGAGAGAGAAAAAGAGAGGAAAAAAGAGAAGGAAAGAGAGGAGAAAATGGAGGAAAAGAGAGGGGAAAACAGAGGCGAAAAAAGAGGAAAAAAGAGGAGAAAAAAGAGAAAAAAAGAATGCTCCATCATGCATGCCCTCTTTCTTTATCCCACCCTCATGGTTCAGTCCAATTTTCCTCTTTCTTGGACCCACCCTCATGGAATCACTTATTTCCATCATTCATGCAATCCCTTATTTCCTCATGAATGCTTAAGGCATTGAAAATTTGACTTAAACATGCATGCAAAGGAGAAAGGAAAGAGAAGAAATGGGAAGGGGAAGGGGAAGGGGAAAGGGGAAGGGAAGGAAGGGGACTAAAACATAAGAAAACTCTCAGAGCATGTCTATAGACATGTCTATAGATGCGGCTTCCTATTTTTCAAAAAATTAGATGCGCTATTAGACGCATTTGTAGATGCACTCTGATAGACGCCTTTAAAAAAAGGGTAGGACATGCGCCTGACCCCAAAAAGAACAACACTAGTACCAAAAACATCCCTTCCCTACATATGACAAAGGATGACGAATCCAAGGAGAGCAACTTCCAAAGAAAACCAACCATGAAGAGACTTACCTTGGATAGAGGTATGGAATCTTCTTGTCTTTCTTCAAAGTTGCTTCTCCTTGTTCTCTTCCAGCTTGTTCTCCCTCTTCTCTTGTATGCTTGGGGATGAGTGTGCAAGCCTAGAGATGAGCGTGGGTTCTTGGAGATGAGTGTGGATGCCTAGAGCTGTGTGTGTTAATAGGAAAGCAAGCCGCGCGATGCTAAAAGTATGTGAAGGAAAGCAAGCGTGCTAAAAGTAGGTTTGAAAATCAGTTCGCAGTCTGCGCATCTAAAAGTGTGTCTATCAGAGCGACTAAAAGCACGTCTATCAGTGCATCTACACTATGTTTTAGATGTGCCTATAGACACATTCCATAGTATAGACTCGGTGTTAGACGTGCTTTTAGATGCTACACAGAGTTTTGACATTTACAACTTATGCAAGAACACATTTTTGGGTTTTTTATCTGTAGGATGTCTTCATCTTTAACAACTAGCTCTAGTGAGGATGAATCCCTCCGTATCCACCATCGGGAAATGTGGTTGGAGCAAAAAATCAAATGTATGTGTGATTGATGTCGAGGAAACATGTATCGTGCACACAGAATTACACTCAATCACATTTCAAAGTACGGAGAATGGGATGCGACCGTATCCCAAGTAAGTGTTGAAGCATTAAGGTTGATTTAGATACCTATGGGTGTTCATGTGTTTGATATATGATCCTTTTTTAATTTGATATAGGATGCAGTGCCACACCCACATATGTTGTCCTATGCTCGTCGTGAGGAGGCAAAGCGTCGGCGATATGAAGTGGGATCTTCAGGAGGACCGTTACAGATGCATGGAGTGATGGTGATAGTAGCCCTCCGCCATTACCTCATGAGGCCATAGAGGAGGAGGTGCTTGATGATATGGTTGGTACGGGATTTATATCTCGGGGGGGTCACTTATCATATGTAACCCTATCACGTAAGTTCAACAGAAGGATATTTTTTATTTCTAAAATTTACAGAAATATATATATACATAAGGGACTATTTAAAATAGTTTTGGAAAAAAATTACAGATTTGTATAGAAAAGAGTACATTTTATTGATAAAAATTTTACAAATAAGGGATTTTAAAAATAGGCCTTGAATGCACGTGATATAGAGGGTTTATACATAGTGACCCCCCTGAGATTTATATGTCCATCAGTCCTCTAGTAGGAATGATAGCATGGAGCAGGATGATCTTTTTATTGGAGCATTGACTCCACTGTTTGAGGGGTGCACATTCTCTGTTCTACGTGCCTCCCTTGAGTTACTAAACTTATAAACCATCTATGGATGGAGCAGTGCAAGTTTGAATGCATTACCCAAGTAAGCTTTAAAGTATATTTTGCAAACATGGTAAATTATTCTAGTGGGTCAATTACTCGAATGCTTTTTCTCATTTATGGTCTTCACGTGCAGGCTCTTGTGTAAAGAGCTTCCGAGGGAGAATAAATTACTGACCTCAAGAGATATGGCACGACAACATGTGACCTCTCTTGGAGGATTGGATTACACATGCATCCATGCATGCGTCAACAATTGTGTTTTGTTTTGTGGACCGCATAAGGATGCAAGAGAGTGTCCTACTTGTGGAGAGGCAAGATATAGAGTAGATCTCAAAACTTTGGATGTGCCTCTAAGGTTCTGCGACATTTTCCCGTAATCCCTCACATCCAACATATGTTCAAGTGCAAATCCATTGCAGAGCTCATGTCATGGCATTCCTCCCATCGATCAACCGATGGCAAGTGGAGAACTCTCGCAGACACTCCTGCGTGGAAGCATATTGAAGACACGTGGCGAAGCTTCAAGGAAGAACCTAGGAACTTGAGACTTGGATTGGGTATGGACAGTGTGAACCCATTTGATCTCAAAATCAGCTCTTATAGTGTGTGGCTAGTGATATTGGTGAATTATAATCTTCCACCCTCTATGGTGATTAAGAAAGGACATGTTATGTTATCCCTTCTAATTCCAGGGAAACATAAAGTCAAAAATCATGATGTTTATCTGGAGCCTTTGACATTACAAAAATTTTGGACTCCAAAAGGGACCTTTAGAGAATGATTACAATATTAGAGGCCTGGATAAGGGAATATGGAATCCATCAAGGAGATTATGCCATGTGGCCTTCTCTGTAATAGGGGATCCTCAATTCTAGGGGAAATTCCATCTTTTTTTCAAAATATCTCAAAAAAAGTCATTGGTTCTTCACAATAAAATATTTCCCATGGCAGGTTTGGCCTGACATGGGCCTTGACCATGTCAAGCCTCCTTTTTTCCTCCCATCCAAACTAGACCCTAACTAGAACTATGCTCATGTTTTCCTTCTAGTTCAACAAACTTTGACTTCCAAACCAACTCTCTCACTGTTCTCTCTCTTTCAAAATGTTTCACCTCCTCCATGCTCTCCAAAAATGCATTCCCGCCATCTTGTAGCACCTTGTTTCAAACTATCTCTGTTCTACTCTTGATTAGTCATTTTTCCTCCTCTTTGTGCACGTTTTACTTACGTAACACATGCAAAAATCTCTCAAAGAAAACTTCCGTCCAAGCTTCTTGTGTCAATCTACTCTTGATTAGTCACTATCCCTCCTCTTTGTTCACGTTTTTCTTATACCTGCGAAAATCTCTCAGAGAAAACTTCTGCCCAAGATCTATTCATCCCTCCTCTCTTTGATTTTGTTATTAGTTCCATTCATTCGTACATTGCTATTCTCTTCTTAGAAACCAAAGGTACAACCTGATTCTTCTTTGAAGGAGTACGAAAAAGGGTGTTCTATCATTTTTGCCTCTTTCTCTGCCTTATTGGAGTATAAAGAATCAACTTCAATAGAAAGGACACATAGTTTGAAGGTAATGAAGTGATTTCACTTTGAAAGTTGTCTCTTTATTACATTTTAATCTCAAAAGTCATCTATGTGTGTGTTGCAAAAGGTAGAGAGGAAGAGGAGATAGAGGTTGATGATATTTAGAGCCATAAGATTATTTTGACATTTGTTTCTTCTCTGGTATAAGAGGGACAGAGAGAGGTAGAGAGCGAGAGAAGGAGAGAGGGAGGGAGAGAGAGAGATATTATAATTTCAAGTTGCTATGTTTGTGAATTAATTGAAGGCAAATACCACATTGGAGAGAGAGAGAGAGAGAGAGAGAGAGAGAGGGAGGGAGGGAGGGAGGGAGGGAGAGTGATTATAATTTTTTGTTATGTTTTTGAATTATTTGAGGCATTCTTTAAAGGAGTACAAAAAAGGGTGTTCCATGGATAGAGAGAGAGAGAGAGAGAGAGAGAGATTATAATTTCAAGTTGCTATGTTTTAGAATTATTTGAAGGCAGCTACTAAGGAGAGAGAGAGGGGGGGGAGAGAGAGAATAATTTAAGCTGCTATATTTTTGAATTATTTGAGGCAGATACCAGGGGGAGGGAGGGAGAGAGAGAGAGAGAGAGAGAGAGAGAGAGATGGTCCTAATAATGTTTTGGTTGTTTATGTGAGGAATAATCTGGGTCTTAGCATGGTTAGAAATCAAAGTAATCTATATATATTTCAAAATACATTTTGTTTGTTTGTGTGCGAGAGAGAGAGAGAGAGAGAGAGAGAGAGGAAAAGGGCTGGAGAGAGAGAGAGAGAGGAGAGAGAGAGAGAGAGAGAGTTCTGAGAAATGATTACTATGTTTGTTTATGGGTGGAATGAGAGAGGAAGAAAGCTATTGTTAATCATATGGAACTAGGAACAGGGACTATGGAGATGGAAAATGACAGATATCGAGGTAGTAACTTACAATATGTTATACTGAAAAATGTCAAGGATGAGAATGGGGGATGGATTCCTCAACTCTACAGAAAATATTCATGGATAACAATGCAATCTAGTACTCGTGGGTGCTATAAAGTGGCTCGGAAAGATGCAATGGACATAAACAAAGATTGGAAGGGGAGGATATTAGATTTTGAAATGTCTCCCAGTAGCAAAATAGTAACGCATGTATATATTCAATAGGTCTTTACCCATGCAAACATATACGTGCATCCAAATTAGCAGGGATGTTTTTATTGAAGCTATACTTATAAATGAATATAAAATCTTGGAAAAAATTTATCTATAGCACATATTAAAATTTCACAATATCTGTAGCACATATTAAAATTTCATCTATTTTCTTTTGAGTTTTAAAGAGAAAGTTGCAAATCTTGGCGAAACTTTAAATTTTTTCTCATAAAAGTTTCAAATCTTGGTGGAATTTTCCAACCTTTATTTTTATTAGGGCATATAAACTTTCTATACCAATATAAAAGTTTTGCTTCTTAAGGACACTAATAGGAAAAAATCATCCATGATATAGATGCATGCCTTCCATATTGTAGGCCCAATTGTAAGTATTCTAAAGTGTACTAGTGTCATGCTTCAAAGTATTTGCATTTGTTTGGGTACTTTCTTATGTCTTGCATTTGTTTTATAGATTTTTATCCATATACTTACAAAGAGTGGGAGCCGGTAGCATGCATAACTGGGGTGTTGCGTGTCCTCCATGCTGAGATTGGGAGTCTTCAGTACGAAGGTTGCACACCATCAGAATTGAAGAAGGACGGGACCTTCGTTTATGACTCAATGTTCATAGTGCCGAATCAAAAAGGCCAGTATGAAAGATTAGAACCGCTTCCCTTGCCTTTTTTCGACAAGTCCAGAGTGGCCACTTCCAAGCTAATCTCCACTTCCAAGCATAGAGATCAGCGAATCATATAGAAATAGAATGGTCAATGATGTGAGAAATGCTGTGAAGCCAACTACAGGTGGAAGAAATTCTAGGCTTAGTTGGTTTCTTCCATTGTCATGTTTTGTTGATTTCTTTGCTGGTTGTAGGCAATTGAGAAAAACAAACATTACATACACTTGCAAAAGCTTATAATTAGACTGCCGATCTGAATTATTTGACAATGGATGGACAACAAGAACATGTCATAGTGAAGACTTGGTACAATGTTGACTGAACACTTCAGATGTGACATTCCGATAAGCATGTCTAAAAATTCTTGTTTGTATAAAAAATTATAATGTTACAAGATAGTATGTATTGACAGATTGCAATGACTGTAGGTATTTCATTGGAAGGCAAAATCTTTGCATGTCTTTCACATATAGAAGGTTTAGATGGAAAAATCTGCAATGGGAAGCAATGGATGATGATTTGCGTGATGGGACTCACAATCCCATGGTTGAAGTATTTATTACTAGGCAAGGACAACCTGATCTAATGTTGGAATTGGAGGAGTGGACCATGCAGTTCATTAGAGAAGAAATGCAGCAGGCAACAACAAACCCTCCCCAGGACTACTATTTTAGGCTTGACAATCGCAAAGTTAGATATAGGGATGAGACAAACATCCTTTGTAAGAATTGTTGTCCCCCACATACTCTTGAAATAGTAGAGACATGATAGTAGGGGATCATATTTTTTGTCCCAAAGATTTGAGATCAAGTGTTTGGATTCTCAATGCTTCAACAAAGCATTTGGCCATGGGGCATTGTTAGATGTATGAACAGAACAAATAATACAAATCAATGTTTAATTCATTGTGTTTAATCATTTGAACCTTTGAATTGATGGCTCTCTATGGTGTATGAAGGACAAATCTATAAATATTTGTGATTTAAATTTGTGCCACCTTCCAACAGCATACTGCATAATATGGTGGATATTGTTAGAATTACAATTCAAGTGGAGAATCTATGCAAACATCAAAAAGAGAGGGAAAGGGAAAGGGAGAGGGAGAGAGGGAGAGGGACCAAAAGAGAGGAAGAGGGAGGGGTAGAGGGAAACAAAAAGAGAGGGAGAGAGGGAGAGGGACAGAAAGAGAGGAAGAGGGAGGGGTAAAGGGAGACAAAAAGAGAGGAGAGGAAGAGGGTGGGGTAGAGGGAGATAGAAAGGGATGGGTAGAGAAGGAGAGGGAGAGGCAGAGGTAGAGGGAGAGGAAGAGGGAGGGGTAGAGGAAGACACAAAGAGAGAGAGAGGTAGAGGGGGAGGGAGAGGGAGATAGAAAGATAGGGAGAGGAAGAGGGTGGGGTAGAGGGAGACAGAAAGGGAGGGGTAGAGAGGGAGAGGGAGAGGGAGAAGCAAAGGGAGAGAAAGAGGGAGAGACAAAAAGAGAGAGGAAGGGGTCAGGCGAAGAGGGCGAAGGGGAGAAATTTATTTTTATTGTTTTTATTTTTAGGGCAATGGCCCCTTTATATAAAGTGCATTACTAAATGTCATTTTCACATCCATTGTTCACGCTCTTATTTCTCACAGCCTTCTTTTTCGTCTTCCCAAGCATCCTTCTTTTTCCACATCCTTCTTTTTCATCTTCCTAAGCATCCTTCCACACTCATGGGTTCCCCTAGAGAAGCCTATGACCGTTGGATTTCATCTACTCGTTCTCATCCCTTAGCAGACCAAATTTACCCAACCTTTTGCAAGCCACTCAATCTCGAATCACAGTTGAGATCTTTCCTTCCTACCAATAATCCCTCTCTTGAGTTTAGATAGACTTCTCCATGGGAAATTTGTCATGATTGCTACCTCCCCTCACTAATGGATCCCATTGGACATTCTGAGGTCTCTTGATGAAAGCCTTAACTTCAAGAAGACTCTTGCTGGGGCCATGGAGAATGTCCCTCTCTCTCTCTGTGACTATGCTATTCCCCTCGGGGATGCTTTAGATTCTCCCATTGATTTGATAGAAAGAGATGCAACCATTACCATTCTCCTCACAACAATAGCCCGAGGGTCCTTCTACATCCACAAGTGGTGGAGCAGGTCCATCCACAAGTGGTGGAGCAGATGAGGTGAACCTAGACATAGAACCTGAGGAGCATGCAATAGACCTAGCCAAAGAGCAAGCTGAGAGCCAGATCATCCTATCAGCTTATCCAAGTCCTGCATACCTGGCCTCCACATATAATCCTAATGAGGCAGCAACTAAGCCACACCTTGCATCAGTCAATCCAATCTCTATTGAGGGTGAGGAATACCTTATCCTCTTAGAATTGATGGAAGAAACCAATCTTCATTGAGGATGAGGTGCTATGCCAACTTGCAAATGATGCCTTCGATGATTCCATTGACTTTAATGCTCCCATTGATCCAAAGGTCAATGAGATAGCACGCTATGATGACTCCAACCTTAGTGATTTAGAGGCAATCTGCCTCAGACAAAAAGCGATTGAGGATGCCGAGCTAGAGTACCAAATGTCCGACGAAGAATTCCTAGATTTGCAAAGAAAGTTGTTCGGGGACAAAGAGGAAGAAGTCAGCACCTCAAGTCAACATGAAGTGCAACTCTAGCCATCACCCAAGGTGTAGTAAATAAAACAACCCTAAGTACCCTTGGGTTTCCTAAGGCGTATGATGAACTGCATAACCCTCTTCCTGTGGATGGTAGCCAGCTGGGTATCATCCATGAGGTCTATCACAAGTAGGCCTCAACTACGTGCTGCAAACCAAGAAGGGCATCTACTAAAATATGCCAAGGGGCCTCCACTATCCCTGCCCTATACCACCTAGACATTGCGCTCTGGTTGAGGTCCTGTATGACCTCATGCACTACCCTTGCAAAGCTCGCCTTTGGGATGAGGAGCTCCACAGACTTTTGGTACTTCCATATCTCCCGAAGTGCCATGGTACCTGGTTTAAACCTATACCTCTTCACTGGAGGAGGACCTCTTTGGCCTGGATGTACTGGTGGATGTTGTTCTCTCCCTGGGGCTGGATGGTGCTATGGCTGTTGTGCTCTCCCTGGGATTGGGCGATGAGGTGGCTGCTGCTCCACGTGCTTGTTTGACCTCTACTCCTCATGTCTTTTTCAGGTCTCTTCATTCTCTGATTCCGTCTCCTTCGTATCTTCTTGGGGCTTCTGTGGCTTCTACACTGGAAGCTTCTGACGGGGGTGTTCTGAGGGGGGGTTTGAATCGTCGTCACTGGTGGAGGAGCTCCAATTGAAAGAGGAAACTACTAGAGCAGTGAGCTTCTTCGCCTTCTACTTTGTCCTAGCCATGGGGGATGGACAAAGAGGGAGAGAGGGTGCGAGAGTGAGAAAGGGGGATGGGGGATCAGGGGCAAGTGGGAGAGGGTGTTGGAGAGTGGGAGGGGAGAACTCTTAAAACAATGAAATGAAAATGAGAACCAATTCCTTTATATAGGGCCCAAAACCCTGATTTTTGAAAATACTTGTTTTCAACATAAACTCGTAGAACATGAACTTGGCACAACCTTGAGCTCAACATAACCTCCAAAAGCATAGAATTGGTGCAACCTAGATTTGGAAACCTATAATTAACATCGAACAACTTAAAATTTTCCTCTTTTTTGCATTGATATGCTGACTTTAATGCATATCACCTAACTAAAATTACAAATAAATTCTAAAATTTATGAATGGAAATCCACATTGGAAGAGTCTACACCATCAATTTCATCTGACTCCACCCATATGCACCCTTCTCTTTGATGGTTTGCACACCACCTTGCATGATTTAGTTCTTGCATTTGATGAATTGTATATTCTTCTTCTACATTCAACATTAACATCTCGCACTGGATGGGACACTAAGGACTCTTTGAATGCTAGTGTTGCAGCTGCTCTTATTTCGATACGCCTGTACCACCATTGAACCAATTGAACCATCGGGCTTGACTTAGTTCTACCACCCCTATGTTGGGTCGCCCTGTTATATGCACAACGTGCTTGCCAATGCGATCTTTCCATGCCCTGAGTGGACCACACTCCAATGCTTGCCAAAACTTGGCTTACAAGGAACATTGCGTGTTTTTCTAGATCTTTTCCCATCTTTTGTAATCTTGACTTGCCAAGAGTGTAGCCCCATATCTAAAAGCACTTTTTCAATTCTTGCAATCATTATCTCACTTTCCTGTTGGGGCTTTAAGTTATATACATCAATGATATCTAGGTGCACCAGATTTTCAATTGTTCTGACAATGGCATGAAGGGCACAAATGTGTACTCTGTGAAGAGGAGTTTCAAGAATTGGGCTCCATGATGGATCTTTCTCTAGAACATCACAATTTGGTGCCTTTGTCTGATCAATCTCTGCAAGTTCAGAAGCCCATTGCTTTTGGTTCTTTTTACTTGCCTGCAATGGTACTCTCTTTTGCATGCACAATGGACAAGGATGGCTTGTATTTGCTCCATGTGCCACATTAAACATACATTTAATAGTCTTGAGGTCACATCAGCTAGATGCCATTCTATGCAGTAGGATCCATAGCCCTCAACCTCAAGCAACTCACCATTGTTATGACCTTTGATCACACTTGGGATATCTGTTTGGTCAAAGAACCACTTCAAAATTGAATGTGACTCCTTTGGCAATTGTAAAACCAACTCACATTCTATTTCAAAATATTCCAAGCATTTTCCATTATTACCAAATCAAAATTCAAATTTCCATGGTACCTCAAATGCAGCCAGCCACCAAATCTCCTGTTCTGATTGAATGCTGAACTGCCTTGCATCATCAAGCTCAACCTAAAGGTCCAATATTCTATTCATCAATGTCAAACTGACTCTTCCTAATTTTTGACCTTTGACAACCTCACTTTCATCAAGCTTCAGTACGATCTTTAGTTGACCGTTGCATTCTTCCACAGGCATATCATAAAACTCGACCGTGGCCTACAAAACTCTTCGAACATCCATTACAAAGTTGTTGACTGTGAGTTCCAATTCTTTGGACTCTCTAGCCTTCCCTTTCATAGTTAGTGTACTACATACATGTTGAGGCTCACCAACTAAATCAAGTACACCCAAATTGAGAGCATGCCTTGCCTTATCAACATCGGTGGGTTTTGGAAGCAGGGTTTCAACTTTTATTCCTATAGAAAGGCATTCTTTCTTGAAGCTCTTAAATATGAGATGATATGCCTTGGTACTTATCCTTGCAGCGTCATAGACTCCCTGCGCATTAGTTGCATTGAACTACTCCACAACTTTGCTCATGGAATTAGATGTTCTCTGATTTTAGACATTTGAATTTGGGATGTTGTATAGAAGACTCCAACATTTTTTTTGTAAGCACTTCACTTAGAGCACAAGGCTATTCATCATGGACAGACATGAGTTCTGAAACAGTCCTACAAGCTCTCACTCGACACTTCCAATGACCACTTTTCTTGGATATTTCATCCATTGGACACAATTTCCTCTTATGAAGTCTTGGACCCATAGGAGTATCCTTCATGAATGCTAATGTTCTTTTCAATTTTGTGATCTCATCTTTAAGAGATGTGTTTTGCATCTAGAATTGAATTACATTTACAGTGTGCTCTCCCAATTGAGCATCTAATGTATGAACCTTTTCTTGTAATTCATGATTTTTATTCTCTATGCCATCATACCATTTTTCTTTTGCAACCATATGAATAGTTGCATAGATGATACCAAATGTTGATTCCAAGACTCTAACATTGAAATCCTTTTGTCTCTTTTGTTAAGCAAACATTCATAGTGGGTGTGAAGGCTCCTTGCTCCATGAGCAATCAACCTTTTACAATATCCTAACAAACCATTCTCACCCTTACATAGAAAATTTATTAAGCTGGTCAACCCATGGAATAGGGGGGCTTGACAAGTTTGTGGATCTATTGGATATCTCTTCCCATCTAACCACAAATCCATATAAGTTTTTCCTTGATTTGGAAGAGCTACCAAATCACTTTCACTTGCTAAGGAGGATTCATTCCTCTTCAGAAATGGTGCGTTTTCTGCATCAATTTGAAAATGGATGTCCACCTTTTTCTTTTTCCTAAGGGCCTCCATGGTTTCATACACTTTCCACCTAACATAACATAATATTGACATCAGCAAAGAACATATATATTCAATGCACAAAACTAATACCACATACACAAATCACATAATTAATAAATAATAATACCAAATCACAAAACTAATACCACATATACAAATCACATAAATAAAATGACCTTGCCTTAGAAAAACATAGTAAGACAATTAACGTAGTAAATTATTACACAAAACAACATATAGTATAATTAAATATCGCAAACATAATTAAACTATTGTATGTAAAATAAATCAGAATTTAAAACAAACATAATTAAACTATTGTATGCAAAATAAATCAGAAATTAAAACAAACTATATCAAACATGCTTTAAAGAATAATGAATATCAATAACATCAGTACATCTACATGATAAAATGACAGAAAACAAAACTAATATCATATACAAAGATAGCACACAAAATAATAATGACTTGCATATCAAATTTAGAGGCACAATTGACTTTGTAAATCATAAATAAACAACACAAATCACATCAAAATACTACAGACATTGTTAAACTATGAAATGCAAAACATATCAAACACTTGAATGAACAACACCTGATTCTTGAAACAGAGATCTTTGGAGAAAAATGTGATCAAACTTGTTCTCCTCACTGGACCCTCTTGTATTACAGGAGGCTGAAGTAGATGGATCTTACTCCAGAACAAATAATATGCTACCAAACAAACAAATCTTTTAGCATTTTCAAACAATGTAGTAAAAGAAAACAACACATCTACACAAAACGGACTACAAACTAGTTGTTTCTTCAAAACTGCATCATTAAATCTAAAATCTCGTCATTTCCACTATCTTGCATTGTTCCAAAGGATATCTCACCTCAACATCCATGAAAGCTACTTGGATAGACCACAAAACTTTACAAGTTCTTCGAAATCATGCCCCCTTACAGACCAGTGTTGAGAGATAGGCAAAAGAAAGATTGATTTTCATGCATAAGCAAGTGCAATGCCTGAAAATCAATCTTCTTTCATCCTTTCTCAAAGAAACTCATCTAGTATCTCCTTCTAAGCTTGAAACACCTTGCATCATTCATGGTTCATCCAGAACATTGATTGCCTCAAGTTGCTTGGAGGTTATCAAAGCTAGAGATGGTGGCAGTGAAGCGAGCTATCACTACAATTCGTGCGCCCACTGGATGCATGAGGTGTTTTAAGGTGGCCTTCACAAAGAGCAAGAAAAGAGGTGTAGAGCAATTATATGGCTTGAAATCTCATGATTGGTACAAGATGCTCCAAGTATTTTATGTGCATAATATCTTTTTCTTTCCAAATTTGTGAGTGAATTAGAAGCAACTAATCAACCATTCCTCCTGTGTTCAGTTCATACTACCTGCTAGCATTTCTTGTAGTGCATTGAAGGACGTGAAGGATTGTATTTACAAGATGGGCGAGCTTGTGAGGTACTTTACAGGATACAAAATGTGAAGCATATTAATGCTCCATGCAAGGTTTTCATATTGCTAATATGGTGTAACTTTTTCCTTTCTAGGTATGTGAGATCAAAGGAAATAGATCCCACCACGCTTGAGAATTCTCGAGTTATGTCAGTGGAGGTGGTTTGCTTAGTGGAGACCTTTCTACGTTCTATTCTCACAAGCCAACTACATCTCATAGTGCATTTGGTGGATGAGATTGCTATATGTGGCACTATACATGCACGATGATTGTTCTTCCTCCAGCACTTCAAGAAGACCTTGAAGGGTTTTGTGAGGCAAAATGCAAGGCCCAAAGGTAGCATGGCCGAGGGTTGGTTGGTATAAGAGTCACGTGTATATATTTCTGAGTTTCTTGTTGATGTGGATAGCTCTCTCCCATGACTATGGAGAGATGATGAAGACCTAAGAATGACCTCTATTGTGCCTCAAGGGAAAGAACGGAGCAAAGTAATAGACAAAGAGTTGCTTAATAATATCAACTTCTATTGCATGCTTAATAGTGATGTGATGAAAAGATGGGTAACAAGATACGATGATGCAAAGGCAAGAAGAAAAGAAGAAAGGGCCCTCTTTCGTACATACCACAGATCTTGTGTGCCATACCCTCAGCATCTAAGAGCACTTCCAAAGGATATTCATGTGGATTGGCTACTTGACGAAATGGAGAGAGCAGAGAGAAACGAGGGGATGCATATCACAATGGAAGAATGGGAGTATGTTAGAGGATGCATGAGCAAGGTCGGTATATAGAATGTTATACATAAGTTAGGAGCTTTCAATAGTTTAGATTGCTTTATTTAATTGATTTTGTCTTGGTGTAGTGTACTATATTCAATGCTATATGGTGTGAGGGCAAGCATTTTTGGATACAACGGATTGATGATAAGAGAAACACACAAGATTGCGGCTTCATTGCTAGCTTTGAGGGAGCCAATGGAGCCATGGATGATTATTGTGGCATAATCCAACATATTATTAAGCTTGACTTTCAACGCTTCTTTGTGTATGTTTTGGATGTCAAGTGGTTTAAGGATGTGGTGGAAAGAGGCCCTAATGCAACAATCAAATGCCATGCAAGTGGCTTTGTAACTATTGACTCCACGAAGTTTTGGCAAAGCAAGGACACACTAGTACTACCACAACAATGTGAAGAGGTAGTGTACACACATATAAAAATACTCACTTTTAAATATTTGATACCTTCGATGCAAGGAAAATAACATGATTGTATTTGTGCTTGAATTAGATTGTCTATCAACCAATGGTGGATAATAATAGGTGGTGGCATGTCATACCTATTACGCCACATTCCAAAGTGATGTATAGTACATTTACTAATATGGTGTAAAGAATAAGGGAGAGAGATAGGAGACTCAAGTTCAGCTTTCTTCACAACACAGAAAAGAGAGAGGACACAAGGTTGGAGGGTGAAGCCTTTCTTCACTTTTGCACACAACAACAATACAATAGAAGGGGGAAATACCCTATATGTCAAACCCTAGAATATGTGGTTCATATGTGAACCCAAACCAAAAACATACGTGGTAGTCTAACTACACCACGAGTACAACTAACATAGGCGGTGACATAAATGATAGTCATCCAGGAGATATATCGGGGGTAGAGCTTGATATCTCAACACTCCCCCTCAAGCTCAAATCCATCTCACGTACACCAAGCAAGCTCCTAAATCTGCGAAGCTTCTCGGTACCCAATGCCTTCGTAAAAATATCAGCCACCTGCTCCTCAGTGCTGACATAGACAAGATCAATCTCACCAGCTAGAACCTTCTCTCCCACAAAGTGATAATGCACCTCAATGTGCTTGGTTCTAGCATGATAAACTGGGTTATTAGCAAGCATGATGCTGCTAATGTTGTCACAATGAATGACAACTGCTGCATGAATTGACTGTCCCATATTTGCAAGTAGCTTTCGTAACCAAGCTACTTCACATGTAGCCATTGCTGCACCCCTGTACTCAGCCTCTATGCTCGACAAGGCAACTGTTGGCTGCTTCTTGCTGCTCCAACTGATGGCACCACTCCCAAGAGAAAACATTAAACCACTAGTAGATCTCCTGTCTGAGACACTACCAGCCCAGTTAGCATCTGTGTATCCATGTACTTGTAATGCACACCCAGCTTCATAAAACAGTCCATAATGCAATGTGGACTTCACATACCGCAGTATGCGCCTAGCCGCATCCAAATGTGGCTTCCTCGGTGCCTGCATAAACTGACTCACCAGCCCCACAGCATAGCTCAAATCTGGTCTGGTTATAGTCATGTAAATCAAGCTACCTACTATGCGCCTGTACATAGTAATATCTTCAAGAAGCTCACCTGTCTCTGCATTGAGCTTCACATTCTGCTCCAATGGAACAGAGATAGGCTTACAGCCTGTCATCCCATATTTGGACAGCATGTCCAAACCGTATTGCCTTTGCAACAGCCATATCCCACTCGGGGATCTAATAACCTCAATGCCCAAGAAGTAACGTAGCTCTCCCAAATCCTTCATCTCAAATTTCTGCTTCAACAGCAGCTTCACTTCATTAATGTCTGCATCACTATCACCTGTAATAATCAAGTCATCAACATAGATGACCACAAGCACAATCCCTCTGTTTGTTCTTTTCACATAAAGTGAAAAATCTGAATTGGAAATCTGAAATCCAATAGTGACAAGATATTGCCCTATCTTGTCTGACCATGCCCTCGGTGCCTGTTTTAAGCCATACAAGGCTTTGCGCAACCTGCATACAAAATCGGGGTGTGAATTATCCTCATAACCTTCTGGCTGCATCATATAAACCTCTTCCTGCAAATCACCATGCAAGAAGGCATTTTTCACATCCATCTGGTGTAAAGCAGCAGCCATAGCAATTACTGCTCTCACGGTTGACATCCTTGCAACTGGGCTGAAAGTTTCCTCATAGTCAATTCCATATGTCTGCGCAAAACCTTTGGCAACCAATCTTGCCTTGTACCTGCTAACAGACCCATCAGCATTGTGCTTTACTTTGTAAACCCACTTGCAGCCAATAGCCTTCTTATCATGAGGCAAAGGCATCAAATCCCAAGTGTGGTTTGCATCCAAGGCAGCCATCTCTTCATCCATAGCTGCTTCCCAATTTTTATGCCCTGCTGCATCCTCAAAACATGTGGGCTCTGGCTCCTCTAGAACCTTGACCATATAAGCATAGTGATGTGCTGTATACCCATCATATCTCAGCCTGTCAACTGGATACTTAATACGAGTGGACCTCCGTACAACTGGATCAGTTGCAGGAGTCTTTAAATCATGCCTGCTTTTCCTTGCACCAGGTGTAACAACAGAAGGAATCCCAAGTTCCTCATCAAGGCTCATTTCAGAGCCGCTTGACTCTCCATCAACATGAGAGCTACCAGCAGACACATCAAACACTGGAGCATGGTCTACTTTTTCTTTTTCCTTATGTGATACCTGCACAACACTATCAGGGCTGCCATGTGACGATTCACTAGATCTCAATCTCCCTGTCCATGCATTAGATCCACTAGTAGAGGACTCTCTGGGTCCACTCAAGGCTTGAGATTGCTGCTCTGCATTTATTGCAGCATTCCCATTTCCTGCATCTGCATCTCCTACCATAACAGTTGGTGCATACCAGCTGCTCATTTCATCAAAAACAACATCTCTGCTCACTTGCATTTTGCGGGTGGAAGGGTTATAACAGCGATACCCTTTCTGGTGCAGAGCATATCCAATAAAGATGCATTTTTCTGCCTTTGGATCCAGCTTTCTTCTCTTCTCATCAGGAACATGAACATAAGCTATGCAACCAAATACCTTCAAGTGAGAAATATCTGGTTTTTGGCCTGTATACATTTCTTCAGGCGTCATGCCATGGACAGCTGCAGTGGGGGTTCTGTTCATAATATAAACAGCAGCTGCTACTGCTTCAGCCCAAAAATAATCAGGCATGTTTTTCTCATTTAGGATCGCCCGTCCTACTTCTGCAATATGCCTGTTCTTCCTTTCTGCAACCCCATTCTGCTGAGGGGTAGACCTGCATGAGTACTTCCTTTGAATTCCCTGTTCTTTTAGATATTCACAAAATTCTTCTGAAAAGTACTCTCCCCCTCCATCAGATCTTAGCACTTTAATATGCACACCTTTCTCTTTTTCAACCATGGCCTTAAAAGCCTTGAAATGGCTGAACACTTCACTTTTGTGCTTCATAAAATAAATCCACACCTTCCTAGTGTAGTCATCAATAAACATCACATAATAATGGCATCCACCAATAGAAGCAGCTTTGGTTGTCCAAACATCTGAATGGATCACTTCCAAAGGTCTTTTGCTCACCTTAGCATTTTTGGGAAATGCATGTCTGGCCTGCTTACCCATTTGGCATGCTTCACATACCTTTTGCATTCCCTCAACTCTGAATTTAGGCAAACCTGCAACAATGTTTTTCGTTTGCATAGATTTCAGCCTTTGTATATTCACGTGCCCAATGCGCTTGTGCCATATCTCAATATCTGCAATGACACCTCTCCCATGCGCAAACATAGCAGCTTTCACCTCAGGCATATCAACATCCAAGGTGAACATTCTTCCATTTTTGTTGCCTTTCGCAACCAAGCGGCATTTATTTTTCAAGTCCTCAACAAAGCATCCATCAGGATTAAATCTAACCTGCAGACCTTGCTCAACCATCTGGCCAACTGAAACCAGGTTCTTAGTGATTTTTGGAACATGAAGTACATCTGCCAAGTACTTCGTTTTGCCATCCTGCATAGCCAATGGCACTTTACCAACCTGCGTAATTGGGTGCGCAGTATCATCACCTGTTTCAACATAACCTGGTTTATCCAAATTTCTAACATCATGAAACCACTCACCATGACTGGTCATGTGGTTAGAGGCACCTGAATCAACATACCAAACATCATTGCAAGCTGCAGCATCTCCTGACATGGAGTTAACCATATGCTGCATCACAAAAAGGTGCTCATTTCTGTCGTCACCATGCCCACTTGATGATGCATAGTTGCTTTGCTGCAACTTCCCACTTTTGATGTCATTCTGCTTTTTATAGCATGTATTCTCCTTGTGTCCAGGCTTTCCACAATAATAGCATTCTGTGCTGCTATTTACTTGCTGGTTCCTTTGCCATGAACCACGGCCTCTTTGGCTCCCCCTGCCTCTAGAACTACCACGTCCTCCTCCATAGGACTGGTTTTCCTGTTGCTGCTGTTGGTTCTGATTTCCTGCACGGCCACCAAAACGGCCTCTTCCTCTACCTCTGCCTCTACCTGTATTCGAGTAGAAAGCAGTCTCTTGAGAAGTTGAGGTGGCTGAACCACCATTCCTTTGCTCTTCACTTAGCAAGAGAGCAATAAGTTCCTGAAAATCAGGAAATGTTTCACGGACTCCAATGGATGTCCGAAACTGTGCATAATCTTTCCCAAGACCATTCAAGGTCACGGACACTAAGTCCTCATCATCAACAGGTGCTCCAATGGAGGCAAGAGAATCTGCAAGGCCTTTCACCTTCAAGGAATACTCATTTATATTCAGATTTTTCCTTTGCACATTGTGCAACTCCTGCTTTAGCTGCATCTTTCGTGCTTTGGTATTTGTGCTATACAGCTTCACCAATGTATCCCATGCCTCCTTAGGCGTCTCTAGATTCTGTATATGCACAATCATAGAATCTGAAATGCTAACAGACAGCATACAGGCATTTTCTGGCTTTTTCATGCCATTCTTTAAAGGCCTTCAATTCAGCAGGAGTGGGAGCAGCACCCCCAAAACTGGTTCTGCAGTTTCACCACTGATGTACTCCCAAACTCCCTTTCCCATAAGAAAGTTTGTCATCCTGAACTTCCATGCTTGGAAGTTGTTCTTGTCAAGCTTCTCACTGACAATGGTAGACAGATTCTCAGACATTTTACAAATCACGAATTACAACAGCAACCTGTAAACACAGCAAATGCCTCACAAGGGCAAATAGCAAAACTTCTGCAAAAAGCCTCACAGGGGCAGATCTGCAACACTGACGAAAGTGGTATTTCACCACACAGTCACTTCCTAGTGACGATTTTGCATCAACAGGCAATAGGCATGAATCTACAACTCCCAATATCTCTGCACACAGGCATACGATGCAATTTCTGTGGCACCTTTCCACCGACTAGCCGCGCAATAGTCGCTCAACGAAAAACAGGGCCTTTTTTTGAGTGCCTGCGAAGAACTTCCGCCTTCAAAACGGGCCCTGAAACGGCCTCAAATCAAAAAAATAAAGTCACCAGGGGCTTCGCCGTCTCCCGCAGCATATACTGCGCTCTCGCCACACCGCGAAGGGCCTCTCAATCTGAAACAGTGCACTCCTGCACTTCTGGCTGTGCTACCTGCAGAGATTTGCTCCCAAACTCGAAATAGGAAAGCAACACTGGTCCTCTTACCAGGACACCACAAACTTGGCTTGCTTTCTTGAGCTCCTTACCACGAACAAGGCTCTGATACCATGTAAAGAATAAGGGAGAGAGATAGGAGACTCAAGTTCAGCTTTCTTCACAACACAGAAAAGAGAGAGGACACAAGGTTGGAGGGTGAAGCCTTTCTTCACTTTTGCACACAACAACAATACAATAGAAGGGGGAAATACCCTATATGTCAAACCCTAGAATACGTGGTTCATATGTGAACCCAAACCAAAAACATACGTGGTAGTCTAACTACACCACGAGTACAACTAACATAGGCGGTGACATAAATGATAGTCATCCAGGAGATATATCGGGGGTAGAGCTTGATATCTCAACATATGGAGCATATGGAGGATAATCATGGCAATGGAGGTGATGATGACCATGATACGAGAGGAGGATGATCATGAGATAGGAGATACATATATTGAGGCCATGACCTGGTGGTGATGCTGATTTCGATGAGCACATGAGTAGCACAAGTAGTAGTGGCCTGAATGCATTTGTAGATCTCAATATTGGTTTGGATTTTGAAGTAGATAGTTTGGCAAGGGTTTATCTCATTGAGGATGAGATCGAACCGTAGCCCACCATTGATATTGACAAAACTATTTACATATTGTCTCATTCTCCTCATCTCACTTAATTTTTGTATATGTGGGTTTGCAAAAAAGCATTGATATTTTTATTAAAATTATGTGCTTTGGTAATCATGGGCAATGTTTGGAAAGTAGTGATGCACACTTATCAACCTGCACTAAAATATCACTTTGTGATGTATTCTCTGTTCTGCGTTTATAAAGGCATCTAAATACACGTCTAAATCGTATTGGAGATGCGCTATTAGACGTGCCCATATTTTCACTATTCTAACTGCACGTCTATCAAACGCGTCTATAGTTGCTTTGTCTTGTTGTGCACGAATGAAGCACTCCGAACTATTAGCTTACCTTAATTTATACTCTCCATAGTTTCTGCCATGCTTCTAGGCTCGAGCGCTAACATCGGAAGTTTTGGAGGAAATAAGTGTGAAATGCAGCTAACATCGGAAGTTTTGGAGGAAATAAGTGTGAAATGCAGTTTTCCCCAGTTTCGGCAGATCTGATCCAAAGAAATCATAGTGTTTAACCTACAAAGTCGTTGCTATCGCCAGGAAATTTAATCATTAAAAATTTTGCATTGTTCTCATGCTCCTTGCTATCTTTGAGCCTGAAAAACTCACACACCTGGAGCCCTCCATCACGGGGATGCTCTCTTAGCGGATAGTCCCGCGCCGACTGCGATAGTCGATCCCTAATTATTAGCTAGCATTGAGGATTGGGAGTCCCACGCCAACTCAAACGAGCCAGCGAGGCTGCAGCACCCGCCCAACTGGTGGAACTTCCCTCCAGAACTTGGCCAGTCTTTCAAGCTTCCCACCTCTAGCGCCTTCCGCTTTCAAACTTCAGTCTCACCTCCATAGCTCCCTTTCAAAGTTCAGTGTCACCTACATAGTCCCCTTTCAAACTTCAGTCGCACGTACCTATGGACGAAAGAGATGACTCCACACCCAAGCCTGCTAGCCCTCCACCTCTAGCAGCAGCAGATGAATGTCCACGAGATGTGATTCTGATGCTACTTCTACAATCCGTCCTGCCAGTCCTCTTTCTTGCGGTGCAGGCCTGGGATCTTCTCATCACCTCCAATGCTGAAGTGAACGATGCAATTTTGGGCGAGGAAATCAATCACTTTCTTCCTCTTATGTGGGTTGCTTGTGGAGCTGCACGAAAGCGGCAACGCTTTCAGAATCACAACGAAGACATTGATATGATCTCATGGTACGTGCGTCCAAGGTCGTCCATCAGGTGGTGGAACCACTATGCAAACTTAGCGCATGTGGACGATGAGAGATTTCGTGGAGTTTTTCATCTTCCCCAACAACTTTTCATAGACCTTGCAGACTTCTTGTAAGATGACTTGGAGCAAGGATCAATCCCCCGTTCCTTGAGTCATGTTCCTGGTCGCATTTTCTCGGTGGAGAGGAAGATTGCAATCGCTGTCTTGAGGTTGGCTTCAGGGATGAGGCAAATAGATGTCTCTGAGCATTTTGGTTGTGGACGTTCCACATTTTGACACTTCGTTTCTCAGATTGTTGCTGCATTGAACCGCCAAGCCTCTCACCTCGTCGAATGGCCTGCCTTGCACAGAGTCGAAGTAAAAGAGGATTAAATCTGGGTTTAGGGACCTTAGAGGCTTGCCAAATTGTTGTGGGGCTATTGACTCCAAGGGCTATTGACTCCAAGTGAACAACGAGCATTGGCGAGACCGTGATGGCCATAACATCATGATCATGCAAGCCATTGTCGATGCCAATATGCGATTCCTTGATGTCAACATTGGATCTCCAGGACTAAACAATGACAAAAGAGTGTTGTGGAACTCCTCTTTCTACAGGTTGTGCCAAGGAGGGCAGAGGCTTTCAGGGCTTTGCAGACCTTTGCATAAGGGAATTCATAGTCGGGGATGGAGGGTTTCCTTTGTTACCATGGTTAATCATTCCATTTAATAGAGAGCAGCTCATTCTGAAGACAGAAATCTGTTCAACTTCCTTCTATCCTCCACCCATATTGTTGTTGAGCAGGCTTTCGGAAAGCTGAAGGGGACATGGAGATATTTGGGCAAGACCATCAACTCCCTGAATGTTCATTTCCTGCCGCATGTTGTGCATGCGTGCTATATTTTGCACAACATGCTATTGGAGCATGAGAATGATGCTGCCCCTGATGAAGGCCTCAATCTGAATGATCTTTTAGTGGAACATCCTTTCCGTGAACCACCATTCTCAGAGGAGGATGAAGAGAACGAGGGACACCACTTTCGTAAGGACCTTATGGAGTACATCATTATGCAGAACTCCGAGGATCTTTAGGAAGCCATATTTGTACTGTTACTTGTTCATGTTTCAATCTTATTGTAATTATTAATTTTATTTCAATGCAATTTCGATGTCCATCTTTGTCTTCAATTAGTTTGAACATGTTGGGTTTTGGATACAACCTCCGTAGCTTCAAAACACTAGTGCGTATAATGTACATATAAGAAAGACCAAAATCATTCTTCTACACCTCTGTTTCCATTTTGAATTCTTCTCATCTTCAGTTACACACAGCTGGCTTGTTTCACATTTTTCATTGTGTACTGCCGAAAATTAAATCAGCTTAGCAATTTATAGCAGTATGACTTTAAAATTTTCTTTTCCTTCAAGCTACTTTCAGTTTACTGTTAGTTTCCATAAATTTTCCTTCAAGCTAATTTCACTTTGCTGTTAGTTTCAGTATAGCAGCATGACTTTCAAATTTTCTTTTCCTTCAAGCTAATTTCAGTTTGGTGTTAGTTTCCATAAAATTTCCTTCAAGCTAATTTCAATTCCCATAAAATTACTCTAAGATAGCCAGTGCTTTCTGTACAAGGAGATGCTTGTTTAGACAGTACTTTCTGTTCCAACTTTGCAGATTCTTGGGAGTCAGATTTACAGTCTGGTAAACTACACAGTTGACATGCTCTTTGCTGGCATGAGCAATGCCTTAATGATGCACATGAAGTGCAAGTTTTTCCGACGTTTTTCTTAACTCCATCCGTGTGCAAACTTACTATCATCTTGACATTGTTCTCAGTATACTTGAAGGAGAAATTGGATATGAATCCGGTAGTGCCATGTTGCATGATCTCCTCAAACCTTGCACATGGGGTGGAACATTCTTGTAAAAATGAACACTGAGAGATGAATCTGTAACTTTTCTTGGAAGCAAGCTGTCACATGAATTTTTGTCAAAATCACTACGTTCACAATAGACAAAAGCCTCCTGCTTTTCCTTGTCAGAGGGTCGGTTTGAAATGTTAGCTCTTTTAACCTTTGTATCTTGACCGAATCCCTTCCAACTGTGGCTTCTAAAATCACAAGCATAGTGGGTTTCCATATGGGCTTAACAAGTCTATTCTCTTATAGACGACATGGATTTCCCCTGAAGAAGTCTCTCTCTCTCTCTCTCTCTCTCTCTCTCTCTCTCCTCCCCCCCCAAACAAGCCACAATTAAATTATGACAATCGTTTAACTTACTTGCAATTGGAAACCCAGAGAAGGGGCAGCTCTGCTTTGTACGTACAGGAACTACAGCTTTTGACATGTAAGAACATCATATTTACAAATCTATGCACGACAGCGAATGTGTTTTTCATGAAAGTTCAAAGATACTGCAATTTAATGAAAAGCATATTGACAAACAAAGAGTAAAAAATAATTGAAAAGTATCTGTACCTGGCCAAAACTACAGATTCATCTAGTCATCTTTACTCAACAAGAGACTTATGTGGATTCCAACAATAGCAACCACCACTCGATAGGGTGATCTTGAATTAAGAGAAACAAAACAATAGCTTTATTTTGTGCAAACAGAGTCGGTACATAGTCATTTCCACTTAACCCACAATAGTCCTTCACACTAGTAATTCGTTTGCAAAGCACTGAAATAAATTCAAGGCTTGAAACAGAATCAACATGAACAGTTGATTCAATCCAAGAGAAAATAAAGTAAAATGTTCAAAATCTATCAGCCAAACGGCCAATTGCGCTAGGCACATTCTCGAGTGATTGGGCAAAGCTCCTGACAACTTTAACTGTGTCTTTGTGAGGATTGTTTCTCCCTTCTTCAGCTTGGGCCATTCCTCGAAGCAAATCTGTCGTTGCTGCTCCCAACCCAACGTCTACTAGTTGTGATCTTTTGCGTGTCTTCTTTGGCACACCTCCAGAGGAGAACTTTGTAAATTCTGGTCATCCAGCCATGCCATCCAAAAGACCTAGTGGGTGTGCCAAAACTTGACCGAGGGCCTGCGAAACAGAATAGCACATCAGCACCCTGAAGTCATGGGAGATTGAAAACAAGAATTGTAGGGAAGTATCGACCTTCAGTAACACCATCTGTTGAAGCTGTCGGGTTCACATTTTTCTGAGGTTTTCTGCGTTTTGGGTTGCGTCAACGAGAGGGGAGGGAGGTTTGATACATGGCCGAGCAACGAGAGGGAAGGCAACGATCTGGAGCATTCTGTAGCTCCCGCGAACCCTCGACCCGGTACTTTGCTTGCCGGAGCAGGGTGAGGTACGGAACTGTACAGCCATCCTAACACGAGGAAACATAAACCCTTCAAAAGCTCCGTCCACCTTGGCAGAGCAGCGTGAGGTGCGGAACTGTACAGGCTAATACAGGCTAGTACAGGCTAACACGAGGGAACATGAACCCTTCAAAAGCTCCGTCCACCTTGGCGTGAAAATCGTACGACCTGATGAGGCCCTGGGAATCCCGTCTATCTATGGACTTCCGCCAAAATTTTGGTTTACGTCCTTCTTGTGCCCTGGGACAAGATGATATTCGGTGTCGTGACGTCGGCATCGTGTGAGCTCTGCGACACCGACTTTAATACGTCAGAATTTCGGTTTGGACCGGAGCTTTCACTGTGTTCTCAATGCTCATTTGGCCTCGTCAAAACCGTCATTTTTCTGGCAACACGATTATTTTATGCTTTTGGCATCGTCCCACGGATTCCCACCTCTGCGACACCGACTTAGGACAAAGTCACGATTTGGACTCTCATCATGTTTTCTGGCTTCACTGTTGTTTGTGTCGTCGTGAATTGCGTCATGTTTTCTGGCATCGTGTGTGTGAGAGCTCTCGTCATTTGGCGACAAAAATTAAAATTCTCTGGCGTCATTTTTTCTGGCATGGAGTGAGCTATCCAACACTTCTGTCTCGTGAATATCCTATTGATTGCACGTCGTTTATATAAATGATCTTTATAGACATTGTGTTCCAATAGATCAGCTGAAGGTTTTGAAGTTGTGTTGTGTTTTGAAGTTAGCCGAAGGTGCTTGATGGCCAACGTGATGAAGATGCTGCTGTTGATGAGCATCTTGCTCATGGTAGCTCCGTCGGTGGTGGTGTGTAATTTTTACGGTATTGGCGATCGACCAGGAGTCCTCGACGATCCTCAAGTCCAAAGGACAACCTTGAGATAGCTCCAAGACAACTTCGTTGAGGGGGAACTAGATGTGGATGGGGACTTGTACTACAATATAGTCGGCCGTGAACGTGACGAACCAGGCTTCGTACACCAGGTTACAACTTGGCCGAGTCCAAACCATCGTGTGCACATGGGGATAATGGCTTTCGATGTCGCACGCTGCGTAGGACAGGCCAACGTTGCGCCGATTTTCGGGTTTCACATCCTCGACAATCGCCAACCACTCCTCGATGTCCTTGAGACCTTCATAGACGACTGCTACGGTGCTGGCATTGTGGCCACGAGCGAAGAGAATGAGGACCTCCGCTTGGACGGTGTGAGTATTATTGCGTGGTACTCGACCGAAGTAGTCGACAATCGTCATGGCACCATCGGGAGGCTCCATGCCCAACACACGCGAGGCCGACGGCGATTCTGACGACGACAGTGATCGCGATTACAACGGATTGCTAGGTGACTTCTCTCGCCCCATGAACTTGTGTGGAGTAATCTGTTTTAAACAACCTGGTTACGCTTTTTAAATGTTTTTCCATCTTCATTGATTCTCTTTGCGACTCATCAAAGTTAACGGATTGCTTGCCAGCTATACCAAATGTGACAAACGCCCACATCCCTCATGCCTCATCAACTAGGCCAAGCCTAGCTTCCAACAACACTCCACCCAACGCCAACCATCAATCCCGAAAATTCCTTCATGATCAAAAGGCCGCAAACAAATCCCTCTCTCTCATGCTTCCTGGCAAATGCCCTCCTTATCACTTTGCCCTCTTTACATCCAATTATGACACGAACGTGATCGCCTCCTCGAGTTCCCCTAATAATTTTCCTGATAGCATATATTCTCCAGGTGGAAGATTCAAGTTCATCATACAAGCTAACTGTGATTTGGTACTCTATGACCTTGGAGCATCACGCCAAGAGGCTCCGATCGTTCTCTGGAATTGTGGTGACCTATGCATTGGGAAAGGCCAGAATTGTTTTGCTCGCATCAACTTGGATGGCACATTTGCCCTTTATGATGGAGAAGGAAACAACCTTTGGTATACACCTACACGATGCCCCAAAGGCCCAGGTTGTTGGACTAGTACTTTTCTCCAAGTTCAAGATAATGGAGATGTTGTCCTCTACATCCTTAACATAGGAGTTTCCATTTGGCGCACAAACACTATTGTATGTGAAAACTATGATTGCTAGGCATCAGCTGCAATGTGGTAGGTTGTAAAGGGTTGTGCATATCTTCCAAATAGAGATGCTCACTTACAATATCCAATGACAATATGCTTGTACTTGTTATCTCCACTATTCCTAATAAAAATGAGCTATAATTAATATAGAAGGACTATGTGCCTATATAAATATTAACACCGTATTAGTAATTTTGGAAAAATCTTGATATTTTGGGAAAATGAAATTGGGAGAGAGAACCTTACACGCTCCCATTTTTGGGTCCCTTCTTCATACTCTTCTCATCTTTCTAACCCATCTTCATCTTGGCTCAACCACAATGGATCTCTTATTTCATACATAGTCACACTTTGGATCTTTGGTTTGTTGCTGTGTCCACAATTTCATTAATTTTGGGAATTAGTTGTGGCATCTAGAGTGTCTCTTAGACTAAGAATGTCAAATTCTATTAATTTTGGTTTTGTTATTTTACATTGATTAATTTAGAGTGTTTCATTAATTTTGGGAATGATGCATATGATTTTTCTTTATCTCATTGATGTCATTTTAATGAGAAAATAAGTGAGATGTTTCATTAACTTTGGGAATGAAGTATTTGTTGTGTAAACTCAAAAATCTTGTTCAATTGCAACATGATTGCACAAGCCACCTACAAACTCACCTTAAATTATTTAGTATTGACAATAAAAACTTGAAAAACATTCCAATGCACAATGAAAACCTCAAATTTAACATTGCAATGCCATACAAGAGAGTTAACTTTGTTGAATTATCAACACATTTATATAATAGTTGGTGTAAAGATATAAATGCCATTTGTTTAAAGCAATGACCTGAGTGAAGCTATCATCATCATGACATTGCTAATGGTAATTGTTATGCATTCAACCAATAGGAAGACAATGAGCTGAAGCTAAAGCTTGTTATCATCATCATGGCATTGTCAATGGTAATTGTTACACATTCAACCAATAGGGATCGAGACAATGAGCTGAACTACTCAATACAAGCCAATATTTAAATAAAACAAAACCTTAAGACCATTGAGTATTAGCTCAATCTACACTCTTGTTGTTTACTTGATCGACCACTACTAGGCTTGCTTCTGCTTTCTCACACACGGTAGGGGGAATTTTGATCTTCTTGGGCTTCTTCCCTTCTTTCGGTGTCCAACTCCATACTATTGAGTTTGCTTGCTCCCAACATGTAGGATCTTTGTCATTGCACATCCAAAATTTCTCCCAACAATTTGCATATACTTCTTCCTCGCTTGCATTCTTCTTACGGGAACATGGTGCCTAATACTGTATCAATACCATGTTGTATTCTTTAGACAAAGTGTTGGATTGAATGTCTAACTCGGCTTCACCCAACCAAATTGGATATATATTATCGCTTGGTCTCACAAGAACAAAGCCACCCTTTTTTACATTTATAAGAGGTTGGAATGCATCTTTTGGCTTGTTACGTTGTGGACCATAGTAGTGGTCTTCCAATGCCTTTAAACCCATGAAACCTTCATTTTCGGTGCTGGTGTTTTGTTTTGCTGCATGTGTTGTCTGTGGCCAAAAGCCTGTACATATATCTTGACTTTGCATAGTTGATGCAGATTCTGACAATACATTGATCATGTTTTCCCAATACTGTATCACTAGCATAATATATATAGAATAAGGATCCAGTGAACCTTTGTCATGTGATGCTTGTTCCAATATTTTATATAGTCCTTTATGCCATTCACCACTTGAGTACTATCAACACTTATTTCATTAATTTAGGACTCATATGTCTACTCTTGGAGTAATCCCAAAAATCCATCCCAATTGAAAAGTTTACTTTATAAAAATATCATTCGAGAATCAAAAGTTCACTTTTTGGCACTATCATTTCCATATGATAAATTTCACAATTTGTCTCTATACTAATGCAAAAACTTCGATTAAATCCTACTTTTGTACTTCTTGTTTTGAATAATCCTTTTCACATCACGAGTTATTAATTTAAATCCATGAAAAATCACTTTCAAAATAGATACTTATAAATATAATTTAATCCAAAAGAATGCACTTAAAATTTGATGTAGAAACCTATAACACTCTTGAAGTCCCAAAAAATTTAAAGGTTAAAATAGACAAGAGGTATGGAAGACTCTTTAAATGTGCTCCAAAAATAGTAATAGCTATGCTTGCTTGCAATTTTACAATGTCATCTGTTTACAAGAAATATTGCTCTCCATGAGTCTTTGTACAAAGGAGTCTAACACACAACCTTTTCAATAACTCAATTCTGCCTTTACAAATGTGTTAAGTAAAAATAGGTACCTAGTTTGTTTGAATGTCTGATTCATCGTCACTTGTTTCTTGGATGCTTGAATGGTATTGTCATGGGCATTCTTCATTTGTGCTATCTTCTTCTACTTCCTCCTTAGCGAGCATCTTCAAAAACTCTGTAATGTGCAAAATAATGGGTAGCAGTATTCTTATTTTTTCTTCTACATCATATCCCATGTGCTTCCTTGTTTTCTTTGTCCTTGATTTCCAAGATACTATGACTGTCTCTGTGGAAAGCTCTAAAACTGCTTCATGGTTTGGAACCCATTCCTTTTTCAAACAGCCAATATACAGTGTATTGTTATCGTGGTTCTCCTTCGTACCCCTTGGCTCATACCATAGTAGTGTAAATGTTACACCACTTTTGCAACCCAGAACTTAACATTCTCATGCTCATCGTTCGATGGTCGAACTGCAACAAAATAGTGGATGTCTATGTCTACTTCTGGCATAAACTCTCTCTTCCTCAGACCACAATATGGACGTGGGAGTAGCGAATCAAACTCATTTTCAAAGACATTAAACGATGGGCCCAAGTCATTACCAACATTTGGCCAAAATAAAGGCCGCTTTGCCTTGGCATCATCTGCTCGCATTTTCTCAAGGTCCTTTATCAAGTGATAGGTCTTCTTAATTACAACAGCAGTGTCTCCCTTCCAAGAGGGCTTCCAATCAGGAAATCTACAAAGCATTTCCTCTTTGTATGTAATAAAAGATTTTAAGTCTCGATGTCCTTGTGTTTTAGCTCTCTTGAGACTGTGCTAAAAACTGATCGATATCCTCATGTGTGTGTCCAACCAACAAAAACCCAACTTCAATCTCATTGAAGATTCGATTAAGGATTAGCATTGAGAAAAATGCAAAAAGGAGTACATTCTTATTCTCTTGTCCGCAATTGTCTGCCTATATTCTCAAACTTGCTGGTAGGTGACCTTTTTCTACATGTACATTGTGAATTGCCTTCATAACTGACATTACAACTTGATTGCTATCATGTAGATGCAAGGAATCAATCCATATGTCTGCAAAAAACTAAAATCCATGCACTAACACTCCACATAGATGTGTCTTTAAAAAGTATTTTCCTTGTAGCTTAGGTGGAGTATTTATGAATCGAGGTAATGTTGTTGTGTTCAGATCCATACCATCTACAATAACGCACATGTACTCGTTTGGATGAGAAATAGCTTGCTCCTTCCAAAATGCATATTTTAGTCTAGAATGCCGAACCAATCCATGATGAAATTCTCTTTTTTTCAAAAGCTTTAGATCATCACAATCACTGCACTTTGACATTTTTTGCCTTTTTGGGATTTTAACATGTACAAAGCTCTTCTTCCAAAGACTATACAAATTGTGAAAAGATGTCGAACCATGCCCTCTTTGCCTCTGTGTTTCTCCAATAGACTTAAACACTTATCTTTTTGTCAAACCTATTGGAAGATGCATTTCAGATAGATGGGGTTGAGGTAAAGCATTTTCATGAATGTAATCTTTTAAAATTGCTGTTGCCGAGACTATTGAAGCTCTTGTTTTGGGCCTTCCTGTGCTTCCATGAATGTTAAACTTTACTCCATACTTTGCTTTGTTTTCCAAATCCCAGTATGTGCCATGTGATAATCTTGTAGTAATGCGATATGCATTATTGCAAATACTTTTATACGAGGCTTTATCTGTTGTTCGAAATTTGGCTTTTTCGTGTCATTTACTAGAAAGCAAGAGAGCCTCATGAGTAGGTATTCATTTCTTTTGCTCCCTCTTCTTTGCCACACCTGTTCTCTACATTCCTTGATGTCAAGTAAGTTAATGGAATGCATACAACTTCGCTTGCAACATGTAGATCGCATTGCTTTTAGCATAACATCTTCATTCAATAGTCTTATTCTCTTTGGTTTCTTTTCTACATCTGCCTGGATTCACTTTCTTTTCATGCATATGTATGTCCGTTTCTTCTGTATGTTTGTACACTTCTCCTTATCAAATTTATTTGTCACTTTATTTTCATGGGATGTTGCATCCTTTATTTTATTACAATCAAAGTCAAATACTGAATAGTTCTTTCTTGGTTTCTTCGGTACATCCAAGTTTTTGGAAATTGTACACTTCTCCCCATTGAATTTATTTATCACCGTGTTTTCATGGGATGTTCCATCGTTTATCTTATCATTGTCAAAGTCAAATATCGAATAGTCCTTTGTTGATTTCATTCTTGTCCTTGAAGTAATCTTTGGACCATTTGAGTCAATATCCATGTCGTCCATGTTTGATAAGCCAACACTTTTGATGACTCATCCATGTCATCCATGTTTGATAAGCCAACACTTTCGAACTCTTTGCGCTCCTTGACAATGTGTATGAATTCATCCACACTAGATGAGACATCACTTCTTAAACCTTTTGATTTTTTGGTACCAATGAACTCATCCACTCCCGACAAGATATCACTTCTATAGTTAAGTGCATTGAAATCATCCAAGTTTGAGGAGATAACACAAATGATATCTTTATCTTTCTTGACGTGCATGAATTCATCGACTCCCAATAAGACATCACTTCTATAGTCTTTTTCCTTCACAGTACCATTGAACTCACCGATGATCTATCTTTATCTTTCTCGACGTGCGTGAATTCATCAACTCTTGATAAGACATCGCTTCTGAAGTCTTTTCCCTTCACAGTACTACTGAGCTCATCCACTCCTGATAAGATGTCACTTCTATAGAGGATTGCATTAAAATTATCTAATTCTGAAGAGACAATACTTTTGATGGCTTTGCCTTTCTCAATATGCAAGAATTCATCCACTCCAGAGCAGGCATTACTTCTGAATTCTTTAGCTTTCTCGGTATCGATGAACTCATCCACTCCTGATAAGATGTCACTTTTGTACTTGAGTTCATTGAAATCATCCACGTCTGAAGGGACAAAGCTTGGCTCGTAAGGCATATTCTTTAAGTCCTTTGAAATTGTAGTATACTCTATCTTTGTCATTGAAAACCACATGTCCCTTTTTAATCTTCAAAAATTGCATGCTCCATCTCAAATCTTTTCCTTCCTCATAATAGGGACCATCCAATGACGTTTTGTTATCATCCATACCATCATTAGTAACTGTCACAATCCTCATCTTCGCAAATGACCACTGATCCCAGTGTTCAAACCGCAAAACTTGACCTTCCGCTATGTTCTTATTTCAAAAATCATTTGCAAAATATCTTCCACACTGAAATCCAAAGATTTGCACTTTGTATTCTCGATGATATGTGTTGGATAAGTCTCATTTCTATCCCATGCAATAAATGATTTATTGAAAACATTATAAGGCATAACATCTCCAAGTACTTCCATATCTCCACACTTATGCTTTAGCTCAACATGTGCACTAAGAATCTTTGATACAATAACTGCAACCTTATCTTCACCAAGTCTTTTGAAGTGACAGAGAATGTGGATCACTATCATGGATTGTAGCAAATGCAACTACTTCTCTTTGGCAACATAATATCACCTCCATCCCAGGAATGGAATCTGTTGCCATCTTCCTGTGGAACAATTATAGAAAATATTAGTCTCTTTTGAATTAGTTGTAACTTTTTATTAAATTAATCTCTTTTATTTTAAATTTACTTTATTTTATTAAAATTTGATGGTGATACAGGGATACAAGCATTTAGCTGATAGAATCTCTAATTTAAATTTATGATTTTACGGTTTATAATTATAAAAGATAGTATAAATAATTTAGTATTGAGTTGCAAGCAATGTGGTGTGCGCATCCGATAAGTACTTATTCGGATAACACACCTAGGAGTGTGTTCTTTGACGGATGTGCATCACACTGAGGCAAAAATGGTATTTAATGCGAGAATCGACCATGTAAAGCATATCAGATGGGCACAATACTTTGCACGCATCTCAACCTAGGTGGTATGTAATCACATGCAAAGTGGTGCACCCATCGCATAAGTACTTGTTCAGATAACACACTTTGGAGCGCGTTTTTTGACGGTTGTGCATAACACTAGGGAAAAAACGGTGTATAATGCGTGATCGACCATGCATAGCATATTTGATGACCACAATACTCTGCACCCACCTCAACCTAGGTAGTATTGAGTTGCATGAAATGTGTTGCACCCATCCGATAAGTACTTGTTGGAATAACAGACTTAGGAGCATATTTTATTATGGATGTGAATCACACTGAGCCAAAAATGGTGTCTAATGCTTAATCGATAATGCAAAGCAAATTTGATGGGAAAAATACTTTGCAAGCACCTCAACCTAGGTGGTATTGAGTTGCGTGCAATGTGTTACACCCATCCGATAAGTACTTGTTGGAATAACAAACTTAGGAGCGTGTTTTTTTACAGATGTGAATCACACTAAGCCAAAAACAGTGTTTAATGCTTAATCCACAATGCAAAGCCTATCCAATGGGCACAATACTTTGCACATGCCTCAACCTAGGTGGTATTTACTTGCATGTAAAGTGACACGCCCATCCCATAAGTTCTTGTTCGCATAACACAATTGGGAGCTCGTTTTTTTAGAGTTGTGCATAACACTAGGGGGAAAATGGAGCATAATGTGTGATCGAGCATGAAAAGCAGATTCGATGGGCACAATACTTTTCATGCACCTCAATCTAGGTGGTATTGAGTTACATGCAATGTGGCGCATTAATCCGATAAGTACTTGTTGGAATAACACACCTAGGACAGTCTTTTTTTATGCTTGTGCATGACACTAAGGCAAAAATGGAGTTTAATGCTTGGTCGACCATGCAAATCATATCTGATGGGCATAATACTTTGCACAGGAATCTATTCAGGTGGTATTGACCTGCATGCAAAGTGGCACTCCCATTCCATAAGTACTTGTTCGGATAACACACCTGGGAGTGCATTTTTTGATGGTGGTGCATAACACTAGGAGGAAAACGATGTACATAATGTGTGATCAAGCATGCAAATCAATTTATATGGACACAATACTTTGTGCACTTGACCGATAAGTACTTGTTCGGATAACACACCTAGGAGCATGTTTTTTTATGGATGTGAATCACACTGAGCTAAAAACAATGTTTAATGCTAAATCGACAATGCAAAGCCTATCCGATTGGCACAATACTTTGCACATGCCTCAAAATAAGTCTTATTTAATTTCATGCAAAGTGACACGCCCATCCCATAAGTTCATATTCACATAACACACTTGGGAGCGCGTTTTCTTAGAGTTGTGCATAACATTAGGGGGAAAAGGGAGCATAATGCGTGATCGAGCATGCAAAGCATATCCGATGGCCACAATACTTTGCATGCACCTCAACCTAGGTGGTATTGAGTCACATGCAATGTGGTGCATCAATCTGATAAGTACTTGTTGGAAGAACACACCTAGGACAGTTTGTTTTGATGCTTGTGCGTGACACTAAGGTAAAAACGGAGTTTAATGCTTGGTCGACCATGCAAATCATATCTAATGGAAACAATACTTTGCACAGGCCTCTATTCAGGTGGTATTGACATGCATGCAAAGTAGCATGCCCATCCCATTCTTGATTGGCCATAGAAAGCATATACGATGGACACAATATTTTGCACACACCTCAACCTAGGTCGTATTGAGTTGCATGCAATGTGGCTCACCCATCCGATAAATACTTGTTTGGATAACACACTTAGGAGCGTGTTTTTTTAGGAATGTGCATCACATTGAGGAAAAAACTGTGTTTAATGCTTGATCGACAATGCAAGTCTTATCCGATGGACACAATATTGTGCATGCGCCTCAACCTAGGTGGTATTGACTTAGGTGAAAAGTGGAGCCCCCATCCGATAAATACTTGTTTAGATAGCACACCTAAGAGTTCATAAAGTTAGTAGTTTAAAAAAAGGCATGATTCAATGGATAGCCGATTTTGAGTAACAATTGACATGAAAAGTATTTGTGAGGTTAGTAGTTTAAAAAAACTCGTATTTATTATGAAAATAATTGAGTCTAATTATTATGAAATCATTTATGCTTAGTAGGATATTTATTAATCAAGAGAAGGATGCCTATAGAAATCTATTTGTGAGGTTAGTAGATTAAAAAATGGCGTGTTTATTATGAAAATAATTGAGTATAATTAATCAAGAACAATTGTGCTTAGTATGAAAGAGAGAGAAGGGTGAAAGGAAAGGAAAAGGAAAAAGGCTAGTGAAAAGAAAGAAAAGGAAAAACGAAAGAGAAGGGTAGAAAAGGAAAATCTTAATTTGCCCTAAAGAAGTATGAAAAGGTCTTCTCTTCATTCATTCTTATCTCAATCAATTGGAGCAAGAAGGAGCAAGCAGAAGAATCAAGGAGCCTATCTACAAAACCAAGTCTACATCCTATCCACAAAACCTTCAGCTAGCTTAACCAGGTATGAATAACTTAAATTCATGTTTTCTTTTCTTAAATATTTAAGAAACTGAAATTGAGAGAAAGGAGACAGAAACGAATCTTTTGGCCGACAGAAGAAGCAAGAGAAGAGAGAGAAGGATGTAAGGAAAGAGATGGGAAGGATGAGAGAGGCAACGATGGAGGGAGGGAGCACAACAGAAGGGAGGGAATGGGACTGAAGGAAAGGGATGGGATGCGAACGACCGAGGGAGGGAATGCAAATGAAAGTTGCGACGGGAGGAGGCGATGAGGAAAGAGCCACAGGAAAGAGATGCCATGGAAGGAGGTGTGAGGAAAGGGTTGTGACAGAAGCAAGGCATGAGGGATCTCTTCCCTCATTCCCTGGCCCGCGGCCACCAGGGAATAAGGGGAGGGGATAACCTCCCCTTTATTGAAAGACGGGCGGGTGGGTGCCAGCGGGCGATAGCTCGACGTCAGCGGGAGATGGTGGCAAGCGAGCGATGGGGGCGATGGAGATGGCAGATAATGGGCAGTGACGGTGACGGTGGGCAGTGGCAATGGCGATGGCAAGGGCATTGGTCTAATTTTTGGCAATGTGGCGGACGACGGAAATTTTGAACGTATAATTTTTACACAAATTTTCGAACGATGCAAGCGATGTGGTGGGCGATGATGGAAAATCAATGCTGTCGCGGGGGATGACAAGAAATCGATGTTGTGGCGAGTGATGGACAGTTGAACATCGACAGAAATTTTGATTGACAGACATTCGGGAGCGGGATGGAGGGAGAGAAAGAGGTTGGAAGAAATTAGGATGGGAAACCAAGTACAAGTACAAGTGAAGGGACTGAGAAGAAATTGGGAGAGGAGCCAAGTGGAAGTGTCGTATGCTTAAAAAATACAATAGAGAAAAAGTGTCGGAAAGATCTCTTACTAGTGTACTATTGTCGGTAAGAGATCTTGGGAAAGAGAATGTCGTGCATGTTCGGTGAGGAAAGGATGAAAGAATGTTTAGGAGAATGTTGGGTTTTTTGTTTAGGAGAATGTCAGCTCTTTTGTTTGTAGTTTAAATTCAAATCCTCTCACAGTTTTAGTTTATATTTCAAATTTAACTCTCTCGGGCAAATTTTCTCCTAAACTCTCTAGAAATTTGAATCCTTCTCATTTCTATTCTCACTTTCCTCACCTGTTCTTTTTGTAATCTCCTCCTCCCCTCATTCATCATCGTCAACCCCGACGATCCTAATAGGTAGAGATTTTCCTCTCTCCTCCCCTTTCTCCCCACCCCTTTATCTCCACCACCGCCTTAATACCCTTTCTTCCCACCCCTTAATCACCCAATCACCCCCCAAACTTGCATCCACTCTCCAAACTTCCGTCGCTCCATCCGATCCCCACCCCTTAATCGCCCAATCACCCCCCGAACTTGCGTCGACTCTCCAAACTTCCATCGCTTTGCCCGAATGTTCATTGCAATGTGACAGAAGAGAGGGGATGGGGCGACAGAAGAGAGGGGATGGGACGCGAACGGAAGGCAATGGAAGGAGGAGATGAGGGAAGGAGGCCCCTCCCCTTATTCCCTGGCGGCCGCAAGGGAATAAGGGGAAGGGGGTTATAAGGGAGGGAATTAGTTAAGGGGAGGGGTTATAGGGAAGGGGGGTTAGTAAATCAATTAGTTAAGGGGAGGGGTTATAGGGAAGGGGGGTTAGTAAATTAATGAGTAAAGGGGAGCGACTATAGGGGAAGGGGTAGTGAACCCCTCCCCTTATTCCCTGGCAGCCGCGGCCGCCAACGAATAAGGGGAGGGGTCTACAAGAGGGAGAGAAGGCTCATGGAAGAGGCTTGAGGAGACTAGAGCTACAACAACAGGAGGCCTAATGGTGGAAGAGATGATGAACAAGGGAGAGGAGGGCTCCTTTTATAGAGATTTTATCACCCTCCTTCACCCATTTACAATTGTTGCCTGTAGATTCCTTTCCCCATCAATCACATAAACCTGTATGTCACCATCCATGTCCTTTTAGACTACTCTTGCCATGTGTCCCATTAAAAGATGCTTAAGACTCTTAAAATATTAAGAAAGTCAAGAGTCTCCCCACATGGAGCCCATAGGGACCCTCTCTTTTCCATATGTCCACATCCTCCTTATTCTGCATAGGAATTCTAGAAGGATTCCTCTTGACTCCACACTCCTCCACATGCCTTCCACATGCTTGGCATGTGATCTCTCTTATATTATTGGAGCACATGGATATGAGCCCACCTCTTTATATGACTCACTCTTCCTATTTTCTAAAAACCCCATAATATTCCATACACAAATAACTCTCACCCCATACCAAGGTATTTATCATTCATACACTTGTATTTACAATGATCCATTCCACTCATCCTCTCAATCCCATACAATATCTTAAAAAAATAGAAATAAGTGAGAGCCACTAGGCTATCACTTGATACTCAAACTCTTATCAAACATAGAAGAAAACAATACCAATCCAAATAAAAAATATCAATTTTTGGCGTCACAATACTCAATACATTGGAAGCACTGTTGGTTCCCCAACTAGCAACAAAGGTTTTCCAAGAGTATCTCTTTTCCACAACTCTATGCCACCACCCTTTGGCATCCAATGATCTTGCGTGTGATTCATTTTGTACTGCATTATTGGAATGTCATCTTGCATGAAAAAACAAAAATGCAGTGGCTTTGAATATCCAATAAGTTCATCTTGGTCTTCACAGAGTCTTCACATAAGTAACCATCAATAAAACCTTTGAAGTCTGGAACCTCTGTCATCATAAAAGGGAGAGGCCTTGAGCTTGTGCACTCCTTGAAGTTGGTTTTCATAAGATGTGATAGAGTGAGAGATTGACTTGTCCTCAACTACTCTGAAGAACGGCTAAACAATGCATCAATATCTTCATGGGTATGACCAACCATTAAGAAACCCATCTCTATCATTAAGAAAACCCGCCTAGCCACCAACAAAGATAGGTATGCAAAAACATATCTGTTTTTGTTCTCCGATCCACAATTGTCTAATTACAACAAGAGCTCAAGAAGAGGCAAGGTGGAATTTATTTTTAAAAGCTATAGTGGATGTGTTATATGTGCTTGCAAGCACTTGTTGAGCATAAGGATTTGACTTTCCATCCATTGATAGATGAATATCCATGGCTGTCCTCGAGGTTACACAATTTAGGAGGTGGCTTGAAGTATTTAAAGAACTATGTACAAGATCACTATTCTCATGCTTATCTTCTCTTTCCAAGTTACAAAAACACAGTGCTAATGATCCCATGGTAAAGTTTGGGTTTGCGGGCCAAAGACCAATAAGAAAATGTCCATATGCTTCTTGTCCATGTCCACGTGTTAGAATTCTAGTCAGTGATATTGGCAACTGATATGACTTATCGATATCTTTTGCTCTAACTTTGAGCCTTGGTATGGTTGTCTTATGTTGATCCATCTTATCATGTATGATGCATTGTTGAGAGTCCTTCTTTGATTTGCAATGCCATGAATAATATACATGCCCACCACAACTCATTTGTTGTTTCATATGCTCCGTCCTCTCTACAAAGAGCTTTTCACGTTTTGCTGATATCTTAGTAGCACCCAATTTCAACTTGATTTCACTACAAAGGCTACACTTTGAGAATGTTCTTGTATGAGAAACCGAGACATGCTTGAACTCTGTGTTCCAAATTCTAGTGAAGGTTGACTTTGGAACCTCCTTGTACCCTAGCGTTTTCATGGTCAGATTGATCTCATGCATTATGTCCACTTGTTTGTACATATCTGGAATGACAAGTTGTATTTCTCTCATGCCATCTATTGTTGCTCGAGCTTTGTGGCATCCTTTCAGCAATGTTATTCACAAGGTCATGTAATATAGCTCTTGCCATCTCCAATGATCCCACCCTTTTCTAATGATGCCTTTGTTTCCATGCATGGCATTTGTGCATCCAACATTACGTTGTTCCTTGTACCTGTAGTATGAAGTTTTAGAAATTGCGTGCAATTCATACCATGCCCTGCAACATATTTCCCTCCCATCAAAGCTAAACAGGTGTGACAAAACACCTTTTGAATCAATCCATATAGCATTAGTGAAGCTATTGAAGATATAGGTCATTCGATTCTCCAAGTTCATGCTCCAAAATTCCACTCTCATTTGCAAAACCAAATTATGAGCTGCAATCTAGCAACACTTCAACTTACAACAATCTATAAGTGCCACTTGTTGAACATCTTCATACGTGCACTTCTTCTTCAAATGGCATTCAATTTCCTCTGTATCTAGGCTTGTGATTGACCATATGATATTTTCTTTTTGTGTGAAGTGGTTCGACATTTAGGCAAGTACTACCATTCCCATCATATGCTTTGGAATTTTCCAACCAATCATCCATGTAGCTTTCATAGACTAAGGGTTGTAACAATGAGCCATCCTCAAATGTGATTTGATCTATAGGCCATGTCTCTAGCATTCTCCTAGCATTGGAATAGAAACTTTAACCTTTTCACTGCTCAAGTTCTCTGAGTGTGGTATATTACCTTCCACTATCACTCCTACATCATTTTCACCTAACTCTTGGAAGTTTACAACCTCATATGGTTGTACTAGAAACACTACCCTTGTTTTAGGTGTTTGTGTCTTATTCTTTGCCCATAGAAGGACTTCTATCTCTCTCCATGTCTCATGTACATCATATCCATCTGATTTGCTAAGTTGCATACTGATATTATGTACATGCACATCCACCTCCTCTGCAATGCTATCTTTATCATAGATCTTTAAGTCTTTCCTATCCCACCTAATAGTGCTTCCCACTGCATCTCTAAGTTTGCATGTATCCATTGTTGGAAAAGGAAGTTCAATGTCTGCATCAAAATCAACATCGACTGACATAGATACACATAGCATGTGCAACAACAGTGCCACTAATACTAAGTTCCACCATATCACCAATGTTGAGCATATTGCCTATAGAATGTTCATGTGTCCAACATCATCATCTTATATAATTCATTTCTCTCTCTCTCTCTCTCTCTCTATGTGTGTGTGTGTGTGCGCATGCGCCTACAGAATGTTCATGTGGCCAACATCATCATCTTATATAATTCATCTCTCTCTCTCTCTCTCTCTCTCTCTCTCTCTCTCTTGTTGACATGCTAATTGGGAGCCAAAAGTACAAGAGTGGTTTGAAAGCCAATATTTGTCTCTCGTGCTTGATGGAGGATGAAAGTTCAAGATTGGTTTTAAAACTGATCTAAACTGTCATGCATGGTGGATGATAAAAGTTCAAGATTGGTTTTAAAACCGATCTTAATCTCTCATGCCTCATGAAGGATGGAAGTTTAATGGTGGTTTCAAAATTGATCTTTGTCTCCCATTCCCGATTTAGAATGAGAGTTTAAGGTCAGTTTTTAAACCAATCTTGATCTCTTATGCATAGTGGATGACAAGAGTTCAAGATCGGCTTTAAAACCAATCTTCATCTCAATCTTCATCCCTCATGACCGATGGAGGATGAAAGTTTAATATCATTTCCAAGACCAATCTTGGTCTCTCCTATCCTATGGATGATGAGATGTCAAGAACGGTTTTGAAACTGATCTAGTATAGAATGCGTGTTAAGGATTAAAGTAGAAGATCAAATTTAAAATAGATCATGGTCACTCATGCACAATGGAGATTGAAATTTTAAAACTGATCTGGATATTGATTTCTCATGTCCAGATTCATCTCAAACTCCACCATGGCATATGAAGGATGAAGCCAAGATTGGTTTTAAAACAATAATGGTCTCTCTTCATAGAAAAGATTAATTAAAAAAAAAAACCGATATTGGACTCTTAGGCGAGTTGGAGGTTCATTGATCAAGATCGGTTTTGAAACCCATCTTCATGTCTGATGCTGAATGGAAGAAGAGAATTTGAGTTTGTTTTTAAAACCGATCATGGTCTCCATCATGTCATGTGAAGGTTCAAGCCAAGATCAATTTTAAATCCGATCTTCATCTCTCAACCATGGGAAAGTTTAACATCAATCATGGAGTCTTATGCTTGGTGGAGGATAAAAGTTCAAGGTCGGATGAAGGATGAAAGTTAGAGATAGGTTTTAAAACCGATTTTAATCTCATGCCAGATGAAGGATGAAAGTTTGAGATCGGTTTTAAAACCAATCATGGCCTCCAACATGTCATGTGGAGGATGAAACCAACATGAATTTTAAGGATGATCTTTGTTTCTCATCATGGAAAACTTTAAGATCCGTTTTAAAACCAATCTTGGACTCTCATGCATGTTGTGGAGGATGAAAGTTTGAGATCGATTTGAAAACCGATCTACATCTTTCATCTTGGGATAGTTTAAGATCGGTTTTGAAACCGGTCTTGGACTCTGATACGTGGTGTGGACTTAAATATATTTAAATGTTTTATTATGGGGCTCTAAACATATTTATGGCAAGTAAGAGTACCGAAATGTCGACTAAGAAGTCAAAAGGAACGAGAGTAAGTGGAAAGACTGGTGATAGTGGTGCAACCAACAAGAAGAGCAAGCCATCCCATGACGTTTGTAATGGTTGCAATGATTCATAGTGGGGATGGTATGTGGACGCATATAGTGAAAGTGGAAAACCTTTCGAGAAAGTCCACTTGTTTGTTAAAAGAAATGATTGTTTGGAATTCAAAGATGTGGGGCATGTAACAGAAGTAAATAAGGGTATAGTGGGGACCGTCTTTGTCCAAGTCAGCTTAAAAGTCTACTACCTGTGACCAGCATATTATGATGAATCAAAACATAAGAAGGACAGGAAGGATTCCATGGAAAAAATGGGTTGGAATATTGTGATTGGTGAAAACAAAACTTTGGACATGATTGTTGATACTATCAACACAATCGGTTAGACCATTAAAATGACAAGAAAAATAGGTGAGGGTAATGTAAAACAAGCAAATACTGAGGAGATACATGAAAGAGCCTTGGCGACTATCATTGAAGCAGAGCCATTGAGGATAGCGCCATCAGAGGAGGACATTATTGGTTGGAAGGAGAAAGGAGAGGGGATACACAATTTTCAACAATACTATCCTTTTGGTCTAGATGGGTTCTCAATCCCTGTTTTAAATTGTACACAAGCACCAACTGATTGTGTATAGTCCCCTAGTGGAACAACATGTTTGCAATTTGGTCAAAGAATTATGCATGAAAGAGACTGCTCCACAAAAGCAGATGTGATGCCTTATGATCCAAACACTGATTTGCCACTAACCAATGTGACGTTTGAAGACATACACACCTATGCTTATTGGGTGCTATCAGGCCAACACTCAATTGAAGCAGCTATTGAGTGATTTTCTAGCAGTTAAAGAAATCAAAGGCATTTATGCAAGAAGAACCGCAAGAATAGTATTGAATTGTCCAAAGCATATGTGTCAGCTAATTTCGCAAAAGGAAAATGAGAAACTTCAAAAGAACATGAAGGATGCACCTTAGGCAAAACTACTAAAGTAGCTATGGAGTTAGTGGGTTGCATTTGGGAGACCAGAGAAGCCTAAAGTTGGAGCTGCTAAAGGACACCAATCACGAAAAGAATGGGATGTAAGCATTTCTTCTATAATTCTATTTTTAAAAGTTTCTATCTTCGTGATATCATTTATTAACGGTACAAGATCTGCTTTCTCTTCCTTGTGTAAGCTCAGTTTTAAAACTGATCTTGAAAGCAATGTGTCATATATGCTATATTGATCTTATGCAGGACTTTATTGATACTGTGCATTTGTCTTTTGGAAAGAGTTTCACCCAAAAAGATGTTCGTATGATAATATGTTCAGATGATCTCTTCCAAGGATCTGATGGATATCATGTATAGATATGTTAAGGGAAATTTGCCAAATCAAAAGGGTCAAGTATCGGTCCAAGAGATGAGCACAACACAAATACCCACTTTTGGTAAAGTGGGAGAAATCAATCAAGAAAAGGGCACTAAAAGACTAGGACTGACAATGTTCCTCTATTTGTTGGGCATGGAGGACTCTATGATATCCACTTTGCAGCATGAAATCTTAGAGAAAAAGGCTATTTTATCTGGTTCCAAGGTAGCAAGCATCAAAACCATGGATGAAAGGTGTTGGGAAATGAAAAGTGACAAAGTCCTTCATCCAGAGATTGCTACTTTCCTTAAGGAAAAGTCACAAGACAATCTAGGTAAGAGTTGGGAGGAGATGAAACTATTTTATGACATCACCGATGATAGGTATCAGACTATGTCAAGGTGTCCACCTTTTGACCACTTCGGGCAGAGTGTGACACCCATGTCCCAAAAAATACAAAGGGTGGGTAGTGGGCAGCATACCTCGATCGAGGTAATTTGAGCAATCCAATTCTGCCAAATGTCATCCATTGGACGTTCGGGGACTCAAATACCTCGATCGAGGTATTGACACCTCAGTAGCTAAATACCTCGATTGAGGTATGTGCACCTCATGGCATTGTGACATGGCACCTTGTTGCCAATATGACTTGGCAAGGAATACCTCGATCAAGGTATATGCATATGACATGGCATCCAAGTGGCAGCCAAGGTGGCAAGCCTCAGAATACCTCGAATGAGATAGGTGGCATGAGTTGGTAGGCTAGGTGGCATTCATGCAATGGGGTAATGCATGCATGGCCATGTAAATACCTCAAACGAGGTATTTACATGCATGGCCATGTAAATACCTCAAACGAGGTATTTACATGGCCATTCATGCATGCTTAATTTTTAAGTAAAATTTTTTTTTGAAAAAAAAACATTTAGTACCTCAATCGACGTATGGCTTGCCACAATGATACCCCTTCAATAGGTTAACATGCCCTTTCAATAGGTTAAATATATCGGCCCTTTCAAATAGGGGATCAATCACCTCAATTGAGGCATGGATGCCATGTGGCATTAAAAATCCCATAAGAACTATTTTCAAAATATCACCCCCTCCAAGATAAAAGGCCCCATTCCCTCATTCTCCTTGTCTTCCCTCACTCCATCCTCGAGTCCTTTCCTGACCAAAGAAGCCACAGGAGTCCTCCCTATTCCTCACCAAAGAAGCCAAAGGAGTCCTCCCTATTCTTGCTAAGTCATCATACCTTATTCTTCTCTTTTGGTGCTTAGTATTTGCTATTCTCTTTTGATACTTAGCATTAGTTGCCTTAGTCATTCCTGCTAAGTCATCATACCTTATTCTTCTCTTTCGGTGCTTAGTATTTGCTATTCTCTTTTGATACTTAGCATTAGTTGCCTTAGTCTCTAGCATTTATTTCTAGCATTAGTTGCCTTAGTCTCTAGCATTTCCATATAGCATTTTGGCCCTTTTTTTCACGATTCCCTTTGCCATGGCTAGTTTGATGTCCCTAGCTGATGTTATATCATCTATTGAAAGCGAGCTATCGAGTATTTGTGGTAGGGCACATGATATCCCTACTATCCTCCATCTTGTTTCAGACCTAATGTCCATGCTTACATCATTATGTACTTTAGGTAGTATGTTAGACTTAGGGGATTGGACACACACTCATCTCCTCACTACCACATCCCAAGGTCTTTCATATGATGAGTTCAAGAGGTTGCTTGGTATTAGGGATGCTATCTTAGATATCTTCTTAGATAGGCATGGCAATAGGCCAATGAGGGGGAAACCCTTGATGATATCTAGGTGTTCTCACCCATTGGTAGCATCAGATATCTATAGTCGATATGTGGCTGCTAACAATGGAAGAATGCCTAATAATCATCAGATCCCATTATACTTTGGCATGCAGTTGTATGCCGAGTTTGTATTGGGACATAGACTGGACTACTCTAGTGTACGGCCTGGTGGTGGAACTGGTAGTGGGAGGATGTAGGACTAGCGACATGGAGGGCATCCTGCTGGTGGACCAGATGTTCGAGGAACATTTGTTACCTCGTCTTCTATAGAGGAGGTAGGATCTCACATCACTTTGGGTGTGGGGTCTATTGCTGGGTCCATTTAGCATATGCTCAGCACAATGTCACGACCAGAGACTCAGCCTATTGACATGGTATGTATAATTTTGAAATGTTTTCTTATTTTAACTTATACTTTGAATTTTATAGCTCTTATGTGTTTGGTTATTGCCACATGTAGCATGTATCTTCATCAGCACCGTCTGGTACTGGCGCAAACATTGGCTTATCACATGCGACTCTAGCGACTATTGCTCTTGCCACAGTATGTTCCACTTATTCGTTTTCATGCGACATAGAAAAATTTAGGTGCATTAAGGTGGATTTAGACTTATAGCATGTGCACATGATATCTATGTAGGCACTGGCACTGTTTAGTAGTGGTGTAGATGTTGGCTAATCACATGCAACTGTAGCGCCTATTGCTCCTATCATGGTATGTTCCACTTATTTGTTTTCATGCTTCATATTTAACCCTCGGTGCATTAAGGTAGGATTTAGATTTATAGCATGTGCACATGATATCTACGCAGGCATCAGCACCTTCTATGGATGTTCATGAGTTGATGCACACTATTGACAGATTGAGGGTAGAGTTGAGTGAGACACGGGATCAGTTGTGCGACATTCAAAACTGCCTTTAGGATCAGGTTCACGATACACAAGCTCGCCTAGATGATGACACCACTAGCGAAGGATTGCAGAGCATAGGGCTGAGCACTTTTACATGCAGGTCCATCGTTTTGAGTAGCATGGTGGTAGTAGGGAAGCATATTTGGATCCATACATAGCCTTGTATCCACATCCTATGTCATAGTTTTTAGGACGCCTGAGACTTTCACATACAATTCCAGAGTTTGTTCGTCATACCTCTTTCACTTTTTGTGTGCCAGACATTGATGGGATAGGATTTTATGGACTTGGTTGTGGGCATCTATTCCATTTGGATTGCATTGTACGATCATTGACTATTAGGTCTAGATGCCCTTGTTGCACAACAGATATCCCCGTCATCACATATCGGGCTTTGGGTATGGACTCGTTGTATCTTGGTGAGCATATTGAGATGGACCCAGTGACAAGCAAGCCTGCTTCTCACACAATGCAGGAGGACATTGAGAGGATTGCATGAGAGAAGGGCTATTTTGACATTCCAAAGGGCGTTGAGGAGCTAGCTCCTATTCCCATGGATGCATTAGGACTTTGATATTAGTGAGTTGGCTCGTGTATTGAGAGAGAGCCACAAGGAGGTGATTTTGCAGGTAGGTGGTACAGAGGTACTAGAGTAGGAGTAGTGCATCTTGAATGCTGAGAGGTTGATTCGTTTAGAGTTCGAGACACGAGTAAGAGCTGACTATCGTTTGTGGAGTATCAGGCATTGGATGTTGCAGGAGGCATGTAGGATGCAGATGTAGGATGCAGTATGCGTGTTACGAGGTACAAAGCCCCCTTTCAGTGCAATATGGATCTCATAGCATGCCATGATAGCAGATCGAGTGATAGGTGGAGAGAATCGGAGGGCAACATAGAGACCTCGATCGTCCATCAAGGTGGATGATTCAGAGTAGCTAAAACTAGATTTGCTGGGTTAGCTCTATTATATGTATTTATTGTTGTGAACATCTTTTTTTGTATATGCTAAACCCATAGTAGTTGGGTTAGCACAGTTGTACAACCTTATATTTTATAGACATATATTGGGTTTTATGTATTTCTTTTTTGCTAGTTTGTCACAGATGTACTTTTTTGTGTATGTATCTTCTTGTCATTCATGCAAATCTTTAATGGATTATATTCATTGTGTACATTTGTATATCAATTATTTTGTTAAGCTAATATTTTTTCATTGCAATGGTTGTAAAAAAGTGATTTGAATTGTCATCTGGTCTCGATATGTGTTTCACTTGTTGTTTGCATATGGATTCAAATATTGTGTTAAGGGGTCCTAGATTCAAATGTTCTTATTTACATATGGATTTATATGTTGCTATGCCAAACATATGCAACTATATGGGGCATTCATGGTTTTGCAAAATACACAACATTTGGGGAAGGACATTGGCATGCCATGGCACTAACTAAAGCATTGTTAATTTTAAATCGTCCTAAGGCCGATTTGCATTTAAAAGATATGATGTACAATAAGTGTACATAAAGTCTTTGATACTGTTAAATTAAATCACATATTTTAAGACTAAATCATCCCAATATCAATTTATATTTTCAAAGATATAATGTGGGATTATAAAGCCATGATACTAATGAAAGCAATTTTTAGTTTTGAAATCAACCTAAGGTTGATTTACAATTGAAGATGTGATGTATAAGAGTGCCTATCAAAGAATGGTGTTGATGAAAACATATTGTGGGTTATTAAATGGACCCAATCTTGATTTGCACTTCAAAATGTGGGTCCATAAAGGTCAAATGCCCGAATTTGACATGTGCACCTCGCTAGGTATGTGAAGGGGCAAAATACCTAACGGGGAAGGCCATTCGTATGTCTAGGTGTTGAATTGGTGTGAAAATTTGCACGGGCCTTAGACACCACTGAGACAACCACCCCTAAGGGAAATGTGCTGAGGCAAGTGTGAAATTGTCGGTCCTCCCACTTTGCAGTGTGTGTGTGATGTATGTACATTGGGTAGATCTGTCATTTGAAATGATCAATGAACACCACATGTGGAGTCTCCTTCTCCACAATCTCCAACCTCCTGGGCTGTCCACCACCATCTAACATGTGTGTAACATACTCGTAATGCCACCAATGCACAATCTCCATGTCACTACCATCCTCCTAAATGGTATGAAAATCACCGCATGCGGCACATCTCCCCTCCACACAATCAAGTGAATGGTACAACACATCCTCCTCTCGTGGACACAATATAGAGTGAATGAAGTCACGAGGATTAGTAGGAACCACTCCATTGTGTCCAATGAGCGAATGAAGAATGTCATAAAACAATCCAAAGTTGACATGGTATTGACAACAGCATGTATCCGACTGCTTAGAACATCGCACAAACCATGGCTTACACCTCTCAAAAGATCTCTGCCCAATCCATGTGGGGGTGTGCCTCTATAACTTGAGTATACAACTCAATTTGGCTAACCTCAAGAAAGCATGCCCCATGATTGATGTAAACACCACGTGAGACCCTCTTTCTCAATGCCTTCTTGAAAATTGGCGATGCCCTACAATGCTCCTCCAAAAATTGCTCTATGAATGCCTTGTTTCTCTCATTGAGCAAACGATCACTTTGAGGTGTGCAACCACTAGAAGCCCATAGAGAATCAATGTCATTGGCATCCAAACTCTCCCTCTTGATCATGCCCACTCTCACTACACATGGTGGAATATGGAGTAAACGAGATGTAGCATGAACATGACCTACCATGCAGGGTCGAGTAATAGTAGCCACAATAGCACGACATGCTACCAACGCATCTACAGTGTTCCTCTTCTTGATATTTGCATAAGAATGACGAATACTACTAAGGACCTCACTACATGCTGTGCTGTCTCTACGTGCACCAATCCCAGTAAGCTTTCTACACTCTACCAACTTAGGATGATCAATCAAGCAAGTGAGAAGAGTAGAGTGAGAAGCAAGAGTAAGAGGTTATACTGTCATTGCACTCATTGCAAGCGAGAAGTACGACATCAACGTCATATTATCATGCACCACTTGCGGATGTATGGGGAGGAGCCAGAACCAGTACCCCCCATTGGTGTTGCACATGTTGATGGATCATCGGTACATCAAAGCTATTTAAGTTCGCAATCTTATTGTATACCAGGAAATAGAAGATCTTATATTTACACGAAATCTTAAAACAGGATAAGGAGGGTGACCTATGTCTTTGTCATAGGTTGCTCTAGAAGATGTTGCCTGCACCAAATACCATGCCCGCATCAAGAGATGAAGTGAAAAAGATGCTAACAACGGTGGGTATTAATTATGATACCATCCATGCTTGCCGTAATGATTGTATTCTCTTTTGTCATGAGCATGGAGATTTGGCTAGTTGTCCAAAGTGTGGGGAACAACGATATAGAGATGACTTGCAGGGTGAGCGGATACCGGTAAAGGTCTTAAGACACTTTCCCATCATTGCAAGAATACAACACATGTTTCGATGCAAATTCATAGCAGAGTTGATGACATGGCATGCATCTCATCGGTCCACTGATCACACATTGAGGATTCCCGCAGATTGTGCAGCTTGGAAGCACATAGATAATCAGTGGCCAGACTTTGCGAGGGAGCCACGCAACTTACATCTTGGGCTAGCCATGGACGGTTGGAATCCTTTCGAGTTACGCTCGACATCTTGGTCGACATGGCCCATAGTGGTGGTGAATTACAATATCCCACCATGGCTAACAATAAAAAAGGGACACCTCATGCTTGCACTACTTGTGCCAGGAAAGTACAAGGCAAAAAACATGGATGTGTACATGGCACCTTTGATAGAGGAGTTACAGATATTATGGAGAGGAGTGCAGGTCTTTGATATTTCCAGAGCTCCTAAACATACCAATGATATTTTGGTCAGGGGTATCTTGATGTGGACCATGCATGACTACCCAGGATATGGAGAGTGCGCAGGTACGTGGTTGTGTCTTTACATGTACAATGAGGGATTATGCTTTTTTTACTCTCTTTTGCACGCATGGCTTGTACTAACACATTCATGCACGCGTGCAGGACTTGTTACAAGTGGGTACCATGCTTGTCATGTTTGTGGACCGGCTCTAAAATCGCTTGCATGCTACTCCAAACATATGAGGAGAAATGTTTATGAAGGTCATGCTCGATACCTTCCGCTCGACCATCTCGCACGTGGAGGTCAGCTTGATCCACCACCATCATATTTGAAGGCAAGTGATTGGATTCAAGCTTGGAGGGTGAATGGAGAGGAACCTCCTCCTGGTATGAAGAGGCTATCGATCTTTCACGAGCTTCCTTACTGAGGTCAGTTACAAATCAATCATCTCTTGGATCCCATGCATATCTTCAAGAATGTGGGGGCTACTATTTGGGCACACTTGGTTGGTTCCAAGGACTCGAGAGGAGTGCGAGAAGACTTGCGTGCTATGAATAGGATGTCTCGTTTGTGGCCCCAAGTGCATGCTTCGGGAAAAGTTGTCCTCCCAAAAGCAACGTGGATCCTCTCTACGAGGGAGGAGGCAGCGGTCAAGGCAGACATTGCCTCTTTTCAAACACCGACAGGGTACATGCATTGCTTGAAAGGAGCATTTTCAAAGGACAATAATCTTAGTGGCCTCAAGTCCCATGATTGGCACAAGGTCTTACAGATATTCTAAGTAGAATTAGTGTACCGATAATCATGATGCGTTAGCGTAATTATTATTATGTTATATTGTTGACATGACTTCATTGTTGCTTTGATAGTTCATCCTCCCAATTACAATAAAAGGGTGCTTACAAGAAGATGTTAGAAATGCTATATTCAAGATCTATGGTATTGTGAGGTATGCTTACTATCAAATCGCATTATGTATTTTCTTCATGGACATGTGAAATAGGTGGATATCTCAAATATCTTACATATGCATGGACATGTGAAATAGGTGGATATCTCAAATATCTTACATATGCATGGACATGTGAAATAGGTGGATATCTCAAAAAGAGATCCCTATATCGAGCATCAAGAAGGCTAGGGTGGAATCCATCGAAGCCATATGCTTGCTTGAGAAGCACTTTCCCCCGAGCATTATGACAACTCAAGTCCACTTGCTTGTGCACATAGTTGATGAGGTGGCTATAGCAGGTACCGTTCATAGTCGATGGATGTTTTTTCTCGAGCGGTTTATGAAAACTTTAAAGGGGTTTGTAAGACAAAGAGCAAGACCGGAAGCAAGCATGGCAGAGGGATGGCTTGTGCAAGAGTCATTAGTATATATCACAGAGTTTCTTACATCCACGAATCCTGATATGCCGCAAGCTTGGCACAACAAGGATGATGATCGCATCATTGGCGAGGTTCCCCAAGGAAAAGGGATTGAAAGAAAGATGAGCGAAGAGCAAATGGAGAAATTCAATAAGTTTTGTATCCTCAATAGCCCTGAGATGCAGAAGTGGATTGAGAGATATGAAGTAGCCAAAGCAGAAAGAATAAATGCAAGGACGAGATTCAGAGTAATGTACAGGCGATCACAACCATATCCACGAGATCTGGCTCTTCTCCCTACTCACATGTCACTTGATTGGCTACAACTGGCTCTACGTAAAGCCGAACATGATGGAGAGACAATAAACGAGCGCGAGTGAGAGTTATCATCTGGACTCAAGATGTAGTTTCAAATTCAATTCTAGATATCCTGCCAATAGCCTCCCAATAGCTAATAGTTGGCATAACCTTTTGCATATGAATGTAGGTGTTTGTGGTGATTTATCCAATCCTACAACAAAAAAATGTGTGGTGAGATATTGGACTTCATCCATTATACGTTTATCTTTATACCATGGTTGGGAAGCATTCCAATTCGGACAACGCTTATCAATAATCTTAAGACATATCATTCTGATCTTGTCTTTACGATGGGTGCTAGGCATGATATTCAAAATCTTACATACCTCACACCATGTCTTAAATAATTTTTCAATTGCTATGAAAGCATTAGGCAGGAGTGGGGGGATATGATTCTGACCTTTAGAAAGAAATTCTTTAATTTTTGGATGATGACATATAGATATGTCCATAGTGAGCACATGTGACTCATCTAGGAATCCATCATTCAAAAAGGGCGCAAAGCATTTGCTTTGTCAACATATGCATGAAGTGTTTTGAGAAGTGGTAAATGTGTCCATAGGACGATAAAACCAATTTGAGATGTTTGGAGTATAAGACGATGCAAAGCCAATATTTTCAAATGTGTATATCTTAGAGGGATCAAAACTTTTAATAACTTCCAAAAAGACCCAACTGGGTGTAATAAACTCAAAAACTTTTGAGGAAAAACAAACATGGATAAACCTTTTGGAGATCTTCCTCTCCACAAAAAGGTTCTTCATACCATTGATCTAGGTAGCCAATGATCATTGGGGGCCGCTACTCGAATGTGATTTGTTTGGTGATGTCCGAAGCATCATTGTACCTCTTGGCTCCACACATAGGGTGCTTGGAGGAGTGGGAAGATGAGGATCCATGTGGAGTAGAAAACCTTGATTTTTTGAATGATCCCTTGGATGACTCAATGGCAAGGTTAGGTTTAAGTATTTGTTCAATAATGAGAGAAAGAGGAGTATGGTTGATTTTTTGCAGGAAAGGGGAGCTGGGAGTAGCACGGGTCAAGTTATGAGCACCTTCAAGTAGTTGTTCTTGGAAAACATAATACGCAATCAGACTTGTCCTAGCTTCAAGGGGGAGAGAAGAAATCCAAGCAATAAATTCATAAAAATTACCTTTAGGGGACTCAAGTTTAAAGAGGTTTTGAAGGTTGTGGATCATGTACCACAGGACTTGGTCAAGCCACATGATATAGGAAGTACACCCAAATCCATTGCAACTAGAACAACGACACTTGATGTACAGCCTATCAATGTTCCACAGAGTCTTGAGGTACTTTTTTCTTGACTTCTCTATAGGGATAGCTTTGGTACGAAAGTAGACACCATGTCTTGAACATTTGGATTGGTCAAAGGTTTGGAGGGAAAACAAAGGGAGGGTAAAATTGAGGTCAGCTGAGAGAAAATACTTGCCTTGCCAAATAGATACTTTGCATTGGTCAACCACATCAAATGATATACTACATAATGTAATGAGCGAATCAAGAATGAAGGAAGCACGGTGGTTAATGGTCTCAAAAGCCCAGAGTTTGTGAAAAAGGCCACTGGAATCCAACTCAAGTTGTCTAGGGGGCAGGAGAGGAATGAAGAAGGCAAACTCTGCAAGAGGGTTGTCAGAAGAATTTTTAGAGGAGGCAAAATCTTGGGTTAGGCTCGCCAAGGCTTCTTTCTTAGCTGGATCAAGTCCATCAACATCTACCATGGGGTTCACAGGAATGCAAGCAATTTGGGTAGGCAACGGAATCATGGGTAAGTTATTTACCAATAGGAGCTTGTTCCCAATATTTGGGAGAGCCTTGTGGTAAAACTCTAGATCTTGCTCATCAAAAGAGTTGACATCAATGAGACGCTAGAGAAAAGAATCAAAGGCCGCATTAGCGGTGTGGGGATCCTTTTGGAATATTAAGAGTAATTGCAGCCAATCATTAATGGAAGCAATGCTAATAGCTGAAGGTGTGTCATTTCCTTTTGCCTCTTCCTCAAACTTGATCAATTTCTGATGAAATCCATTGTTGGGAAAACATGCAAGTATAGTTTGGATGCCTTGGGCCAGAGGGGAACAAATGTCATCTTTGAATCCAATCTTCAATAGGAAATCATTTTAGCATTCTTGTACACATTTCAACAAAGTGACAGAATATTCATCAAATTGGAAAGGTTAAATAGTTTTGAGTTATGCAAAAACTAGTGTTCTTGCCCAACCCGATAAGGGTTTAATGAGCAACGTGGCACATGGCACACGAAATGTGGTAGCCCAGCAAGGGTTACCAACATGACCCATGGTTAACCTGGGCAAAGGCTAACAAGGTTTGGGTGCGTGTGTGTTTAAAAAATAGAAACCTATTAAGAACACAGCACACGATGCTCAGATAAAGGTGGAAAAATCTTTTTTCATATTGTCATATGGATATATGAGTACAACTGGTAAAAAAGTGTCGAATCCATCAAGTAGCCTAGGTTTTGAGGTCGGGCTCCACTTACCTACCACCATCCAAGAGAAACTAAGTGTTAGAACATCATAGCTTCAATTGGGTAGACAGGTAATGCCTGTTTACCCTGACTCATTATTGCTTTTACCAAAGAACCAAACAACCTTTAAGATTCAAAAGTTGAACGTAAAATGTGTATGATGTAGCAAGTGTGTTTGAGTAGGGACTACAATATGCATGAAAGCTTATCCTGGGTAAGGTAATCCATGCTGCACTTATCATCATGAACAATTGAGCCTAGCATCCCTATGTTAGAAAAAGACTTGAGGTTAACTTAAGAATTTGAAATGTATGAAAGCATACAAACAATTTAGAACTATTCGAAGAAGAATCCTATTATTAACAAGAGCTTTAAAAATGACATTACTGCATTAGTTAAGTTTACATAAAGGAAGTGCCTTAAAGGAGTATAATAAATTTCACTAAAGAAATAAAAACCATTATTAATTTCCAAACCAAAATTTAAAGTGCATTTTAATAAGCCAAGTGTTTTAGAGTCTAAACAACATCTAAATAACATCCATTTGGATTAAGAGTGAGGGAAAGAAGAACCTTTATTATTGGCTAATAAGTGTAGGCATTACCATGGAAATGTATATATTCATACCTATTATAGAAAGAGGAAGAGATAGAGAGAGAGAATATTCATGTCAAAAATGACTATAAATTGACTATTAACTAAGCAAGGTAAAAGGAACTTTCAAAAATATCTATTAGGGCAACTATATATATGTATGCATATCCAAGAGAAAGAAAGAAAACATAAGCCTAAAAGAAGTTTAAAAAACTTTGAAGCACAATTTATTAGCATAACAACTAAGAAAATTGAGGATGTAAGCGTATGCTTTATGAGTAAATATTTAAAGGACATGTAATGCTATATTGTAAGAGCTAGATATAAAACAGAGAACATCTATGGGCGACTTAGGAAACGACACAAGACAACTTGACATAGATAAAATACTGCAATCTCTTATGTGTGTGCAAGCAATCAGATTTCCAATGGATAGACACTAAAGTAGTAATTGTTAGATATCAATGCTCCACTCTCGTGTAACTGCGCGGGAACCAGCTAACTCTACTTGTAAGCCCCCCATATGAGGAGGCAGCATTTCAGTACCTCGGTTATCCAATAGGTCCTGGTTTGGACACTAGATGGGGGCCATGTGTGGCCTGATGGCTGGATGGCTTCAGATAGAGTTGGCACAGTGCCAACTAGGCTACATGCAAGTGTGGGAAGGCATCCCATGACTGACTGCACTGAGGGTAGATGGAGCATTTTTCGAGGCAACCCACTCTCAGGTTGGGGGACCCGTTTGGAGCCCCAAATGATCCCGGATGGCTCTAGGCCGAACGGAGACCATAGTATAGTTGCTCTATTCTGTGCCACGGTTCTAACGTGTGGTCGGTGGCCTATTTCGAGACCAACCTCCAGTCGGCCGTTTTGGGCTGACTGGGTCGGTCTCCCAATTGGGTCTAACCGACTACGGCTGGTGGCTATATAAGAGCAAGCCCGTGAAGCCCATATTGATCACTGGCTACAGCAACCCTGATTCCTTAGCATTCAGGCTCCATCCTCTACTGTTTCCAGCATGCCATCGAAGCTTCTCACATAGGAGCGCACGGCTGGGAGGCAGCGCCATCTATTGTATCAGTTTTACAGTAATCAAATTTTTGATTCTCCATACTATCTGCTTTTCTCTCTTGCATACAAGATCCTGTTATCTGTTGAGCACAGACGTTGTATTGTTTTCTTACATGGTATCAGAGCTTGGGCTCTAGCAAGAAGATGTAGTAGTGTGTTTTTGTTTGCGAGCAGATTGTGAGAGATGGCCCAGCCTACAAGACTGCGAATCCCACCATTCGGCGAAAGCGAAAAGTTGGACGGCACTAACTATCTACTCTAGAAGTTCAAGATGAAGCACATACGAGCTTTGGGATACTACTACTGGGGTGGACGTGAAGCCGGTTGCGAGACCGAATCTAGCCAATGCAGGACAACAGATAGTATCAACTGCGAATCAGATTCTCGTGTGGACAAGAAGAAATGCAGATGCGCTGTCTTCTATTGTTTGCAATGTAAGTGATTCTATCATGGCGTTAATTCAACATGTCACCATAGTGGAGGAGGCATGGACGGTCTTGAAAAATCAGTACGAGACCACGAATCAGATGTGGATTCAGAATCTAGAGACTCAACTCGTGAATGAGAAACTCTCTGCGTCTGAAACGGTAGAGAAGTTCATCACCAGGGTGAAGAATATTCGCGATCAGATGACTGCGATTGGCATCACCATCACCAGCGAGAATCTAGCACGAAGGTGCATATGGATTCTCCCACCAAAGTACGACGGTCTTGTTACGGCACTGAATACGCAAAATAGAAATCCACCCCTCAACTTTGAGGATTTCAGTGCAATGCTTCTGGAGGAGGAGATGCATCAAGAGACGGGGACTTGGAGAAGATTCGGCTTTCTCGGCTGGATCAAAGAAAGGTAAGGGTAAGGACTCTGGTAACCCATTTTCTTCTGATGATAAAAAGAGAAAGAAGAAGATCAAGTGCTTCTATGGCAACAAGGCAGGGCACAAGCAGAATGAGTGCTGGAAGAAGATTGCAGATGAGAAGAACGGAGTAAAGAAAGAGTCCAACAACAGTGCGCAGGCAGTACCAGTAGAGTTGTTCGTAGCAATTGGGGAGATTTGCACGAGAAGCAGTTCATGTACCTGTGGATAAACCTTGGATTATTGATAGTGGTGCATCACGCCACATGACCAGTCCTAAGGATTGGTATACCTCTCTACATCGGGTAGGGAATGACATCCTGGTAGTAGTTGGCAATGATGCAAAATGTCCAGCAAAAGGAAAAGGTACGATTGCTCTCAAGTCAAATGGAGTTGTAAAACAGTTGTCCGATGTTATTTATGTGTCAGATATCAAGAGGAACTTGTTGTCCATTTTTGCAATCACGGATTGGGACCTCAAAGTTCAATTTGATAATAATGGTGCACAGATTTTGGATCTTCAAGGGAAGGTCATTGGTAAAGGTACACGGCGCAACAACATCTACGAACTCTCACCTTTCAGTGCTCAAGCCGATGTGAGCAACACTAAGCTGTGGCATGAGAGGTTTGGTCATCTAAACCTTAGTTATTTAAAGAAGATACATAAAAGTGGAATGATTGCAGACCTACCAGAAATTACAGATCTGCCCGATGTATGTGAAGCTTGCATGATGGGCAAGTAGCATCGACAGTCCTTTCCTAAAGAGGCCTGCAGGGCAAAGGCTCCTCTAGAGCTCGTTCACATGGACCTCTGCGAAAAGATGGAGACGGAAGCTTTGGGTGGTTCCTACTAGTTCATGATGCTGATCGATGACTACAGTAGAAGGATATGGATATACTTCCTGAAGACTAAAGATGAGGCTTTTAGTAAGTTCAAAGAATGGCATGAAATGGTCGAGAAAGAAATGGGGAGGAAGGTGAAGAAGTTGAGATCAGACAGAGGTGGAGAGTTCACATCAAGTGAATTCGAAAGTTACTACAAAAGTCACGAGATCAAGAGGCAGAAACCCCCGCCACATACATCATAGCAAAATGGAGTAGCAGAGTGCAAGATGCACGTCATCTGTGAAATGGGCAGGAGTATGATGAAAGGGAAAGATTTGCCAAAGACTTTCTGCGCTGAAGCATGTAACATGGCAATTTACATTCTAAATCGTAGCTACACGAAGGCTATGAACGGGATGACTCCACTGCGGGCCTTTTCTGGTAAGAAACCTTTAGCATTTCAGAGTTTTTGGATGTGACTATTTTGTGCATGTCCCTGATGCTAACAAGACCAAATGGGAACCGAAGAGCCGGAAGTGTATTTTCTTGGGCTACAGTGAAGAGGCGAAGGGTTACTGTCTCTATAATCCTATTACCAAGAAGGTAATAGTAAGTCGCGATGTGGTCTTCTCAGAACATCTGCATCAATTGGAGGAGGATGTTTCCTTCCTAGACAAGCAGCACCAAGATATCCATCCAGTACAACCACCAACAGCAGACCGAACTCCCCCAATGGTGCTTGGGAGGATTCAAGATAAAGAAGAGGAAGAAGAGCCTATAGAACCACAACGGTAACGGCCATTCCCAAAGTGGGTAAAGCAGCTTTTGGATGGCAGAGAACCTCCAACCATTGAGGAGGAACCATCCGAACACTGCCGGTCCAAGAGATTAGAGGAGCAAAGAAGGGCACAGGAACACTTGGTCAACTACGCTTTGATGACAGAGGTGATCCATGCTGAAGAACCCAAGTGTCTTGAAGAGGCACAGGGTGATGATAGGTGGATGGAGGCTATGCAGTCAGAGTATGGCTCCATAGTGAAGAACAACACTTGGGACCTTGTGGATCGACCACCAAAACGCAAGGTAATTGGCACCAAGTGGGTGTACAAGACCAAGTATAAGTCCGATGGCATGGTGGATAAGTACAAGGCTCGGCTTGTGGCAAAAGGATTCGCACAGGTTCATGGCTTTGATTATTAGGATACTTTTTCTCCCATAGCTCAACTAACCACAATTCGCAGTGTTTTGGCCTTAGCAGCACAAGAAAGTTGGCCCGTGTTTCAGATGGATGTAAAATCCACCATTCTGAATGGAGATCTCAAGGAGGAGGTATACGTGGAACAACCACCAGGTTTTGTGATCCCCGGTTCAGAAGGTAAAGTCTGTAAACTAAAGAAGGCACTTTATGGGCTGAAACAGGCCCCACGAGCATGGTACCAGTGGATTGATGCCTACTTTCTGCAAAACGGCCCATCTGATGCAAATTCTTGGGGGGTTCACTATGTATAAACCCTCTATATCACGTGCGTTCAAGGCCTATATTTAAAGTCCCTTATCTGTAAGAAATTTCATTAATAAAATGTACCCCTTTTCTATACAAATCTGTAAATTTTTTCCAAAACTATATTAAATGGCCCCTTTTTTTTTTAGTAAATTTTAGAAATTAAAAAAATCCTTCTGTTGAACTCACGTGATAGGGTTACATATGATGAGTGACCCCCCCGAGTGCAAATTTGTATATCTACAGAGAAGGAGGATGATCATGGTCCTTTATGTGGACGACCTTGTCATAACAGGGAACCACGAAGAAAAGATCTCGCAGACAAAGCAGTTGCTAGGAAGAGAGTTTGAAATGACAGACCTCGAGCTGATGCATTTCTGTTTGGGGATTGAAGTTTGGCAAGATCCAAAACAGATCTTCATCTCACAGCTGAAGTATGCTGGAGATATACTGAAGGCATTTGGCATGGCTAAGTGCAAGACAGTTGGCACCCCTATGGAGGTTGACGTGAAGCTCTCAAACGAGGATTCATCACCACTGGTGGACGAAGCGAAGTACATAAGTCTTGTGGTCAGTTTGATTTACTTGTGCAACACGTGGCCTGACATCAGCTTTGCGACTGGTGTACTAAGCAGGTTTTCCAATAAGCCCCGAGAGAACCATTGGAGGGCAGGGATGCGAGTGCTGAAATACATCAAAGGCACACTTGATTATGGCATCACCTATACCAAGGGCAACATCTTGACCGGATTCTGTGACTCGGATTGGGTAGGAGACGTGGACTGTAGGAGATCAGTGACAGGTTACTATTTCTCACTTGGATCTAGAGTTGTGTCATGGGTCAGCAAGAAGCAACCTATAGTTGCTCTTTCTTTTACCAAGGCTGAGTACAAATCAGCATGTTTTGCTTCTTGTGAGGTTGTGTGGTTGAGGAGGATTTTAGGGGACATGGGTGCAGTGCAGGACAAGCCTACACAGTTATCATGTGACAATTAGAGTTGCATGGCATTTGCCAAGAACCCTGTGTACCACGTTCCCACAAAACACATTGAGATTCAATATCACTTTGTACACGAGCTCATCATGGATGGAGAGGTCGACTTGGTGTACTGTCCGACTACAGAGAATGCTGCGGACATCTTCACGAAGGCTCTTGGAAGAGACTTAATGGAGAGGCATCTTCATCGACTTGGCATTGGGCCGAAAAAGTAAGTTCACTTGCGGGTGAACATTGAGGGGGAGTGTTAGATATCAATGCTCCACTCTCATGTAACTATGCGAGAACCAGCTAACTCTACTTGTAAGCCCCCCATATGAGGAGAAGGCATTTGAGTAGCTTGATTATCTGGTAGGTCCTGGTTTGGACACCAGATGGGGGCCATGTGTGGCCTGATGGCTAGACGGCTTCAGATAGAGTTGGCACACTGCCAACTATGCTACATGCAAGTGTGGGAAGGCATCCCATGACTAACCGCACTGAGGGTAGACGGAGCATTTCCTAGGGCAGAGTCCACTCTCGGGTTGCGGGGCCAGTTTGGAGCCCCTGATGATCTCGGATGGCTCTGGGCCGAATGCAGACCGTAGGTTAGTTTCTCTATTCTGCACCATGGTTCTAACATGTGGTCAGTGGCCTATTTTGGGACTGACCTCTAGTCGGCCGTTTTGGGCCGACTAGGTCGGTCTCCCAATTGGATCTAACCGACTACAACTAGTGGCTATATTAGAGCAAGCTCGTGAAGCCCATATTGATCACTAGCTATAGCAACCCTGATTCCTTAGCATCCAGCCTCCGTTCTCTACTGTTTCCAGCATGCCATCAAAGCTTCTCACATAGGAGTGCACGGTTGGGAGGCAGCACCATCTATTGTATCAGTTTTACAGTAATCAAATTTTTGATTCTCCATACTATCTGCTTTTCTCTCTTGCATACGAGATCCTGTTATCTCTTGAGCATAGACATTGTATTGTTTTCTTACAGTAATAACCATAGTAAGTGGCAGAGAACTATGCCATATGGCCCGAGCAATATTACCAAATATGTTGCAATACAAGGTATGGACCAAGAAATGACGTGCATATGTGACCTTCAATGTATGTAATTAGATGCAACGTACTCTAGCCGTCACTATAAGAGGTATGAAGGGCTATCATGCAAGAGGTACAATTCTATGTACCTTTGAGTCCATGATGGTCTCTCCATCGTGCACTTTCTCACAGATATGCTCGTGATCCATGAACAGAGCATCGAGAGCAATAGACGATGTAGTCGAGGTAGTAGCAGCCGTCGAGGTCAGCAGCAGTAGAGGCAACACAGCACGTAATCAAAGCTCATGGAAGGCGACCACGGGCATTGCGGGTCTTTTTAGAGGCAGCGTCGTAGTAGAGCAGAGCTAATCTATAGAGATGGGTGGTCTTTTAGTAGAATAAATCCGAGTTACTCCGGAAGCAAGGAGTAGTGGACACTGGGCATAGGGTAGTGAAGGCTTAGTCAGTGGCATGAGCAGAGGGTAGCATAGGTATTTTATAGGCTTAGCAGTCAGGTAGTTGGGCAGTCGGGCATGTAGGTAGGCCTTAGGGTAGTTGGGAGCATAATAGGTGTTCTTGGGAAGCGGGAAGGCGTGAATCTATGTGTAGTGGAGAAACTAAGGATAGAGGGTAAATAAAAATTGTGGGCAGGAGGGGGTTAGGTTTTTTCTTCAATCTCTCTCTCGCTCCCTTCCTCCCTCCCTCTCTCCTTTCCCCCCCCGCCCTCTCTCTCTCTCTCTCTCTCTCTCTCTCTCTCTCTCTCTCTCTCTCTCTCTCTCTCCCTCTTATGCTTTAAACTCAATTCTAGCTATTCTTGACCCACCAAATATGTCAATAAAATAATTGTACAACAAAATACGATTTCAAGGAATCCCAACCCTCAAAATCCTATTCTTCTACACACTTTCCTAAACTATAGGTTTTGGAGACTAGGGTTGTGGAGGATAGGAGGGGGGGGGGGGGGGGGGAAGATAGCATGTTTAGCAAAATAGACTGTGTATTCCCCACATTGCAGAGAACAAAGTTGCACTTTGAAAATATGCATGCTAGTCAACATCAAATTGCATACATCTCCTCCATCAGTGCATGCGCTTTGATCCTCACCTTGCATGTCTCTACATGCATGCTATATACCTCAAGGCAAGCCCTCAGCATCATGCCTACCAAAAGAAATAAGGAGAAGGGCTGAGAGAGAGAGAGAGAGAGAGAGAGAGACCTTGCTGTGGAAGCTCCCCATCTCCTCTTTGCTTCATGACATTTTCATTAGAAGTGCATTCTGGGGGAGGGAGCATGTGGAGGATAGATCAGAAGATTTACTTGTTGCAGAGGTAGACACACACAAGATGGCTCATGAAGGGGTACGTAGATTAAAGATGATTTCACAATTTCAGAGAAACATCTCTCTCTCTCTCTCTCTCTCTCTCTCTCTCTCTCTCTCTCTCTCTCTCTCTCTCTCTCTCTCTCTCTCTCTATCTATCTATCTATCTATCTATCTCCCCCTTGCCCCATAGCTCCCAATGCAAGCATGGGCTCGAAAATGTGTAATTCAAGAAAGTGTGCAAAAGAATGCAATTTGGAGGGTTGGGAATTTCCCAACCTCCAAATCGCATTCTTTAGATCCTTCACGAGTAGAACTTGTTTTTAGTATATCCCAACAACCACCACGCTGATTTTCCATAACGAATCCACACATCCTACAAATCCATTCATCTTGTAATAATAGAAGGAAACCATCGCACTGGTGGCTGTTATATCCTGGTGCAAACCAACCACTGCATTGGCGATAACTTATCCTGCACTACTACCATGCTATCCCTACATTACTGCCGTGCTATCCTAAAATTTGTTGCACAGTGCTATACTAAAATAGTGTCTAAGTTTAGGCTGTTTATCATTTCATTAACCATCATATTTCATCCCAAGCTGTATCCCAACAACCACCGCAATTGTTTCCCATAACGAATGCATTCATCTTGTAATAATAGAAGCAAACCACCTCGCTGGTGGCTGTTCATATTCTAGTGCAACCAACCGCCACACTGGTGACAACTTATCCTGCACTAATCTTGCACTACTACCATGCTATCCGTACACTACTGCCATGCTACCCTAAAATTTGTTGCACAGTGCTAGTGCCCTTTAGACTAGTTATAGTTAATCGTCAGATTTCAACCACCAGGCTACTTAAGACATTTAAGTATTAACATGGAAGCAGGTCGATACAAAATCAGGTATTACGAGCACCATCAGGATATCCACAAGTTCAAGAAATGTCTCCAAGATTTTTATTATTTCAAAACACAATGACATTTTGTTTTTTCAAGGAAATTCCGGACTCCCAACTATCTTATCAACCTCTCTATAGCAAGCATCTCCCAGTTCTTGAGGCCAGTCTGCTACACAATGGTAGACCTCTTCACACACTCAGATTACACACTGCTTGCTTGACTCTGCCAACTTATATGCCCATAGTAACTCCTCCTTTCGATGGGGGTCCTCTTCATCCTGGTCTTTGCGGTCTATACATCTTCGCACCTCTATCATGTCCTGCCAAAGGAAACCTACATCATGAGCTTGACAAGTACCTTAAAGGAGCAAGAAAAAAAATAGCCAGGGACATTAATATTCATCGTCTATGCCGACTCCAAGTAATACACCCACCACCGAAGCATGTCCTCCTTGCAGTTGCTTTCCTCCTTCTCCGGTGCGGTGGTCTCTCCAAGACAACCTTGAATTCTGGGCGATGACAGGTGGTCGGGGGCTAGAGACTGCGTTGAGGCGATGCTCAGAATGGTAGATTGCATCTCATTATCATGCCAAAAACTAGTGCAGTGGTCTGTCCAAGCCAACCTATGGTTTACATGAGCTGCGGGCAAAGAAGTGGCAAAAGGATGCATGATGACAGGTGGTCAGGCCTACGTTGCGGCAGTGTTCAAAATGATAGATTGCATCTAATTATTACCACAAGAACCAGCGTGGTGGTCTCTCCAAGCCAACCTTCAATTTTAATGATAGGTGGCAAAGCTGTAGCAAAAGGCTGCACGATGATAAGTGATCAGGCGGCGTAGGCCAAAGACTGTGCTCGCGAAGAAATGCAAAGATGCCTTGTGTCAAGCTATGCAGTGTTCTGAACAAATAGATTGCGTCTCATTATTACGCCAGTGCGCCTTTATGACATCGAAAAAATTTCCGACGAGAGCGTGGGTCCGCGTAAAATTCAAATATTCACCCAGGAGTGCATCGCGTCGCGGCCCCAAAAATAGTTTCACAATTGGCTACACCCAAGCAAACGTTGACCCATGCAAGGTACTCTAGCCGTGACTATAAGAGGTACAATTCTATGCACCTTTGAGTCCATGATGGTCTCTCCACCGCACTCTCACAGATACGCGGGCGATTCGCGAAAGAGCACTGAGAGCAGCAGACGAAGCACTCGAGGCAGTAGCAGCCATCGAGGTCAGCAGCAGTAGAGGCAGTGTAGCACGTAATCAAAGCTCATGGAAGGTGGCCACAGGCATCCCATGACTTTTTAGAGGCAGCGTCGCAATAGAGCAAAGCTAATCTATGGAGATGGGGGGTTTTTTAGTAGAATAGATGCGAGTGACGGTGGGAACGAGGAGCAGTGGACACTGGGTATAGGGTAGTGAAGGCTTAGTCAATGGAATGAGCAGAGGGTAGCATAGATATTTTATAAGCTTAGCAGTCAGGCAGTCGAGCATGTAGGTAGGGAGCGTTATAGGTGTTCTTAGGAAGCGAGAAGGCGTGAATCTGCATGTAGTGGAGAAACTAAGGATAGTGGGTAAATAAAAATTGCGGGCAAGGGGGGGTTGCGTTTTTTCTTCTTTTTTTATGAAAAAAATAGGGTTAGGAAATTAACAAAAGGGGAGAGAAAAAAAAAGATTAGGATCAAGTACATAATGAAAAAAAGTTAATAGAGGAAATTTTGAAAGAAAAGGGGGTTAATATGAAAAATTACTTTTTTAAAAAGGGGGTAAAGGAAAAGAAGTTTGAAAAAAATTGAACATTTAAAATAAAGGAAAAAAGGGGGGAATTTATATTCCTAAAGGAAAGTATGGGGCGTTCTTTTTGGGTGTAATAGGTGAATAAGAAAATAGGGGCATTTTTAAAGAAAAATGGGACTTTCAAGGGACTTTAAGAAAAAAATATGGAGGGGGGGGGGAAGGGGGTTAAAAAAAGAAAGAAGTGTGTGTCTCTGTGTGAAAGGGGATAGAGCAATGTTTAGGAGAAACAAGCGAAGGAGACCTTTGTTTAAAGTAGTGAGAATAATGTGAGGAAAAAAACGGGGGTTTAACTAGAAATTAGGATAAATCGAGGGAAGTATGTGTGAAAGGGAGAGAAAAAGAGAGGGGGCTGGGAAGGGGCGGGGGGGTTGGGTGTGTGTGTGTGTGTGTGTGTGTGTGCACGTGTACGCACACACGTGCATGCATACGTGCGTGCGTGCGTGTGTGTGTGTGTGTGTGTGTGTGTGTGTGAGAGAGAGAGAGAGAGAGAGAGAGAGAGAGAGAGAGTAGTTTAGGAGAGAAACCACATTTCAATCCATGATCTTTTTTGAATAAGACGTTAGACCTAGAATCCTGTCAGGATCTCAAAAAGTTTTTTTCATTTGTAAGTGACACTTGTTTATGCATAAAATAATATTTCTTGTTCTAACATTTTTGAAATTTTTCTATTTTTTCTAATTTCCTCGATGGAATGTTGGACCTCTTGCTAGCGGTTGAGAGCTATTTTTCATTTTGGCCAAAAGGCCCCAAATGAGCTCCCTTTTTTCCTAATGTCTTGTAGATGCACATATTCTTTCGCTAAATCAATATGAAGATGGTGTTGTCGTCTCTTATTGGCTTATTATGTAGTTCCAGGCTACTATTTGGTGAGCAACATTGTTCCATTTCTTCGCAATCTCATCACCTTTTCATCAAGCAAAGTGTGGACGATGGCGGTAAGCTTTGGAAAGTTTGAAAAACAAGGATATGGTGAGATGAGTTATGGTGTCCTAACAGAGAAGCTAAATGGATCGCAGAGGTGGCTGCAAAATCATTGAGAGAAAGACATGGCTTGTAGGATTCCTCTATCCTCTGACATGTTTAGGGTACTTATGTATATTTTATTGAGTATTTTATTATTTTTACATATTTCAGGCGAAAATAAACAAGAAGAAATCCTGAATTTCTCTTAGGGCCCCAAAATGAGCTCCTTTTCTCGTAATGGGAGAGAGAGTTATGGGCATTTTAGTGTTCCTATCCTCTCTTAAGTTTTCCTTAAGATTCTTGCAAGGTGTGGTTATGTAAGGTTCTTTGTGAGGAGTTTTGCTAGAGAAGCTCTAGAGAAGCTTGTGCGTTGAACAATAGCGAACAAGAGATGAAGAGATCATAAATGAGCTAAAGAGAAGATGCAACAAGTTTGGAGTAGCTGACTATGTGTGAAGCAACTGAACAAATAAGCCTATAATGCAAGCCTCTATAGTTAACTAACTATCAACCCAGAAGCAACACGTATCAGGCGCAGCCAGAGTCCCAAAGACCCACAATGACTTCACAAGAAGCCAATGTGGTGAACTAAACAAACAACACGCAACAAAGACCGGCGATACCAGCAGCACCTCAAGGCTCTAACGAACCAACGCATAGCCAACTGGCATCTACAACACAAGCTCCAACGTGAAGTCCATCCATCAACAGCAACAACAAAAGAAGCATGGGCAAGCTCAAAGCCAGCAATGACCACAACAACTCCTTGCCCCGCAGCTTTTCAACAAATGCTACAAAGGTAACTCCAACCCAACACTTCGACCTCAATGAACACAAAGCCCTTGCAATCACCAGCCAGCAGCCAACGACTCACCAACTCTTCAACACTCAAAGGCAACAAAGTGACTCTACAACGAGTGCATAACACAATTCAACGACCCACCAGCAAGCTCTCCAGTTTGACAGCGGCTGCAAGTCATCAATACATCTGCTTCTCCAACGGTGCCTCCTATAGAGAAGATCTTACCTATCTCTAGCTCTCTCTCACTACCTGCCACATGGTAAGTATGCCTAGACCCTGGTTAGGTCAAGCTAATCTTGGGTTTGGGGAGTGGTCAATTTTTGGCCATGTGGCAACCTATCCAGTTGTTTGCCATGTCAGCCCAGGTCAACTAACCGTGGTTACCTCCTATTGAACCTTGATTATCACATCATCAAGTGTAGTCAAGGTCCACATCATTCCTAATCCACTTGTGCCACATCAACATTCTTACCATGTCATCAATGATTGGCCACAGTGCCATGTCATTAGCATATGCCACCTTAGATGGACACATGGTAGTGCCACATCATTTGTGCTTGTGCCACATGGCGGTGCTACATTAGCATCAGTGATTCACCAGCACATTGTGTTCCAGCATATGCACTCACTATCCACATCCTTAGTGCATCCTCATCATCATTTTGTGATCAAAGTTTGGCAATTCTTCCAGGAGCCATAAGTTTTTATCTAGATGGAATCTTGAGGTAATCCAGAAAGAAAAAATGATTTTTGGATCATGATGTACACGATGAGCATTTCAGATCTACACTTTAGCTTATGGAAAGGTCAGCAACATTAAATCCTCTTCACTGAAACCACCTCTTGATCCATTGCAACTATCTAGCACATAAAACGAACAAATTAAAATTCATTTTGCTACATTTTACACTTCGACGTGTAGTCTAGCTAACATAGCCATAAAGGAGATTAAACTCCACCAAGACAAATAAGCCATGTCAATATCACCCTATTAGTTCCCATCAGCGTCGGTCCATTCGGTTCCATCATCGGTGTACACTTTCACACATATGATGCCAGTTTATTTCTCTTGGCATTTGGTAGTTCATTACACTTTGTGACACTTGGTAGTCATCTTCCCCTTGGATTCAGGATTGTTGCACACATCTTGTACACACATGCCACCCATGTAAAGTCAAACATTATTGACTATTTTTAGGCATTGGTTCCAACAAATAGCACTGCCCCCTGTCAAGCACTCTTACCTCTCAACAGGCACACTGTTCACACTGCATGTGCACCTACCTGCTGCCACATTATCTCAGTGCATCACAAGCACACCCCTTGCTAGGCACAGTCACTGCATGTGACCCCCTGACTGCCATATCATCACTGAGCACATTTGCATCCTTTTTTGTCCCTCCACCTAGATCAAGCCTTATCTCTTGATCCGAGAAGAATTTGAGGGCGCTCCACAAAGGAAAATCGCTCGATTTTTCATGTTCTAAGCGCTCTCCATCATGCGCACATTTCGGCACAAGTATCACTCACTTTTGAGCCTCGATGACAAATCCACTTCCTTCATGCACATCAACCTCTACATCGACGCACCTAACCCAGCACATAAAAAGAACCAAAGAAAAAGAAATTCTTTGCTATTCTTTTCTTCAATCGACGGTTGGTCTAGATCTCAATCAAAGTAGACTAGATCACCATAGTGGAGACAATTTGAATTTCTCCAAGTTGCCAATCTAAGCCATGCCCGAAATTCTCGACTAGTTCCTACTCGGAGTCAGTCCCTACACTCACATATGGTTTCTGATCATCACATTACTTGAAACCTAACGTTCATCAGTTCAACAAGCAGAATTCAGAGTGTTTAGAGGCATTGACCGATTGATCAGTGGGCAGATAGCACATGATTTGATTTCACACACACATGCCATCATTGTAAAGCCTATTTGGCTATTTCACGGCATTGTGCACTTTATTCCAGCCTTGCAAAGCCTCTTGGCTATTTCCGGCATCATTTGCCACAAGCCTTGTAATTCAGATTCGACAAACAAAAGCGAACCAACTTTGGTAGAAGCACCTCTCAAGCACGAGGTATTCTTGATTTGTTACATATAGATGTATGGGGTTATGCCCATACCCACAGCATCAATGGTTCACTTTACTACAAGTTAACTTTCATCGATGACTATAGTAGATATTGTTGGGTCTACTTTTTGAAAGAGAAATCTGAAGTGTTTTCTAGATTTCAAGAATTCAAAGCCATGGCACTTTTGTACATAGATGATCTGATTGTGACCGGAAGCAAGGATAGCTTCATCAAGAAATTGAAACAAGACTTATCTGTAGAGTTCGACATGAAAGATCTTGGACTTATGCACTATTGTCTTGGAATTGAGTTCTAGAGAGATTCATACAGCACCTTTATGAGTCATCTCAAATATGTTGATAGTCTCCGCAGATTGCAAGATTGCAGCCACTCCCATGGAACAGAGTTTGAAACTTACAAAAGATTTAGAAAAGCCTAAAGTCAATGATAGGTACTACATGCAGCTCATTTGATCTCTTATATATATGACTATCACATGGCCAGATATTTGTTATGCAGTAAGTTCACTTGCACAGTTTATGGCAAATCCAAAAGATTCTCACTGGAATGCAGCCAAAAGAGTCTTGAAATACATTAGAGGTACAAGACAGTTTGGGATAGAATACAGAGAAACTCATCCGTGGTTGCATGGATACTGTGACATTGACTATGCCGGAGATCATGAGACCAGGAGATCGACACAAGGATATGCATTTTTCCTTGGTCAAGGTGCTATATCGTGGTTGTGAAACAAATAGCCAACTGTTTCTTTGTCTTCGACTGAAGCATAATATAGGGCACAACACTATATTGGAGAATTTGGGAATCTCCCAAGTCCCACTTTCAAGTAAAGGGTTAAGATATGACCATGTGGCCAAAACTTGAACCATTATTTGAAAGTGGGACTTGGGAGTATTTCCTAATATCGTGTTTAGGATGGATTCCACTTTCAAGTAGTGGGTTTAGATTTGACCCTGTGGCCAAATCTTAACCATTTTGGGAAGTCCCAAACTATTTGAAAAATCTCAAATTTCCTAATATAGTGTTGCACTCACTACAGGTGCATGTGAGGCTATATGGCTCAGAAGACTATTGTTAGAAATAGATTACTTTGATGAATCAAAGCCAACAACAATATACTGTGATAATCAATCGGCTCAAGCATTGGCCAAGAATCTAGTTTATCACTCCAAGACAAAGCACATTGATGTCAGAGAGCACTTCATTAGAGAAAGAGTGTTACTTGGTGACATCATCCTATAGCATTGTGATAGCAAAGAGAATGTTGCAGACATCTTTACCAAACCACTCGGTAAAGAGCTTTTCGAGAAACACTAATGTTTTTTGGCCTGCTCTCGTAGGGTAGGTCTTAGTAATCATTTGTGCTTTGTGAAAGAGAAAAATCTACCTTTTACAAATTAAAGTGTGTTGCAATTTTGTCCTCATGCAAATGGTGCACTTCCTTGAAATCCTCCATCTCTCTCTCTCTCTCTCTCTCTCTCTGTCTCTCTCTCTCAGCTTTCAATTTGCCCCCTTTTTTGTGCACCATCTCAGGCAGGCCTCTTGAATGTATTCAATTTTTTAAGGTTTTTGAATAGTCAACCACCTAAGTCTTTGAATAAGGAAGAACGTACATGGCTAAAAGCAAGGACAAAAAGGTAGCAATGACTAGTATAGTAAAAATTATTGGAAAAATAAACATACCTATCTCCAATTTTGCCTCTTTTATCATGGCCTTAGTTATGGGCCTCTTCATCTCTGCCTTCTTCATGATCACTCTATATTTTTTTCAAAACAAGGAAACAAAGATGGCAACTACTTTGGTAAAAAAATTTAGAAAAACATTGTCTCTTTTTTCATATGGGCCTCTTCGTCTCCACCTTCTTCATGATCACTCTACATTTTTTTCATTGTTTTTATTATTGTCCTCATCTCCAACCCATTTATTTGCCATTATCATATGCATGTTCAATATAGTGGTGATAGTAATTGTATACTTCCTTATTGGATGTTGGTTTCCTTTTGTAATGTAATTAAAACTAGGAGCTTTATATTATGCACTTCTTTTCTTTAATAATAAATAATAGAAGGAATGGACTTATCCAAATTTGCACTTCCTTGAGTAATTGGTGTTATCTTTTGCTTGATTGTTCTCTTTAAATTTAAAAAAAAAACTTTTCTATATTGTTCAAACAAATAATTTTAATTTACAATGTGCTAGGTGTAAGTATTGCATGTCTAATATCATTTGAATCATAAGTCATATTTTCAATATTTCAAATTATTACTTAGTAATAAATCATTTGAGAAGGGGGAATTTTTTTTCTTTGGTGTCTTCAAAACTTAATCTAACATTCTAGTTGGAAGGTTGAATTTTGAAATCCCCCTTCAAAGCAAAGAAGGGTAGCCCTTCAAATATAAGGGTTGATTCCAACCTCCAAAGCTTGGAATTCTTACAGACTATCCTACCGTGGGCATGCCCACTAACAATCATGGACGGGCAAGATTGCCCGCAAACGTCTAGCGCATGGCTTAGATGCATGTGTGGATCATGTCAGCTTAGTGGGCCACATTCGGTGGCTTGGTGTAGTCTATAAAGTAGGATTTCGTTTTGCATGTTTTCATTAGTCCAGCTCACTCTAGCCTAGCGGCCAACATTCTATGGGCGTCCAAGCCCGCCCAACCTTCATTCAATGCATCTCCACTGTGGGAGTGCAATGGGTGGGCAATCTTGCGTGTTCATGAACCTTGGGCATGCCCAGAGGGTGGGCCAAGTGTGGAAACACCCTCACTTTGTAAAGACCCTAAGAAGCCTCATTCGCAGCCCACTGTGCAATGTGCAATGGCATATGGATTTAGAGCGCTTTCCCACGATTTGCAGCCCTAGAAAAAATGCTACGATAGCAATCAAACTCTAGCAGAGCATAGCAAGGGATCCTGCGAAAGGAAATGCGGATGCCACATCAAATATGCGGACTATTTCAGAAAACGTCATAGCAAATATGGCAAAGATGACAGAGGTCTTCTTCAAATCGGAGCTCTAGAACAAACCATGGCCCTGTGATGCTAGGGTGGAGAGGAGAATTTTCGCTCTCGAAACGAGCATGAAGGTGCCATGAATTGGCAACGTAAATTACATAAGGGGAAAATCACCAGCATTGGGAAGAGTTGGCATATGTAGGCAGAAAGCACATGCGAATGGGGGAGCTGCAGTGAGCCTTGGCCCCGTAATGCTAGGGAGGGAGTTCCCGCGTTGACATATCTGCCAAGATATGCCAACTCTTCCCAATGCTGGTGATGTTCTCATGATAAGCCCCGTGATGCACGCTGCCAAATCATGGCACCGTAATGCTAGGGTGGAGAGTGAAAATTCTGCTCTCCACCCTAGCATTACGGTGCCATGGTTCGTTCCAGAGCTCTGATTTGAGGAGACCTCTGACATTTTTTGGATTGTTCGATGTGACGTCCTGAATTAGTTGTCATATTTGCTCTAGCGTCCGCCTTTTCCCTCGCGGGAACCTTTGCTATGCTGTGCTGTGCCAGAGTCTGCTTGCATCCGTAGCATTTTTGCCAGGGCTGCAAACCGTGGGAAAGCGCTCTTATGCTCTCCAACTTGGCGCAAAAATGCCAAATTCTGGCATCGAGAATCCCACTGGTCCTAGGCGTTGGCATATTTGCCAACGCGGGAATGGGAGGTCTAGGGGTTAACCAAGATCGAGCAATCCTTTAAGGCCGCCTTCTTAGAAGACGGCCTAGCAACATGTGAATCCTGGCTGCGTGGGAAAGACGCTCACAGGAGATTCTGGAGAAATGGGCTCCCATGGCCAATCCCCTCTTGAGGGACTCGTTTGCGGCAGCTGCCCTTGACGTACATGTCAGCGACAGAAAAGTTCAATTTCCGTCATCCCATCGTTCTCTACTGCTGCACGCTCCCAAGAAAGTTTCGCTTCACGCTTAGTTTCCGTCTTCCGATCGTTCTCCCCACGAATCGCTTTTCAACCTTTAATCGTCAGCTGAGCCGCCCGCGACGAACATGTGGCATGGACTGGGTGTCATGTCATTTTTTTCTCCCCACGCTTTCTGGAGCACATTTTCGCTGTTGGCCTGCGGTGCGCACCCTCCACAGCCTTTTTAGGCAGCGAAGGATCTTCTGCCCACTTTGCATCTCGCAAGGGTGAAGGCTGAAATGTATGGATTCGGATCAGTGCTCTTTCTGTTCTTCTCTGTTCTTGCTGAAATTGTGAATTCGCAGAACACGAGTTTCTCTGTTACAGATTTCTCGACCAAAGATCTACTCGTTCTTGGGAATACGGTGGTGGAAAAAGATGGGTTTCTGCAAATGACCTATAATACCAGCGGACAGTTGGGTCCGTACTTCATATCCAGAGTGCTCTACAGCTCTCCAGTTCTAATGCACAATCTGAGCAGAGGAAAAGCTGCTTCGTTCTCAACCTCTTTCACTTTCTCGATAGCTTCCAATGAGACAGACATTTCAGGAGATGGGCTGACCTTCATCATAGCACCCAATAACCTTCTACCACAGACACGCTCTGCTGCAGCGGGTGCCATGGGAGTCTATGATGTGGCCATGTATGGACCAGGAAATGCTTCCCTTCTTCATTTTGTGGCTGTCGAGTATGACACCTTCCTGAATTTAGAGAACAATGATCCTGATGATCATCACATTGGCTTGGACATCAACTCACTCTCCTCTGTCAACTTTCAAAGTTTGCCACCAGAGCTGGTTCTGAAGACCACCAATTTCAGCCGCAGACTCACAACTTGGATAGACTACGATGCTCTCAAAAGACAGCTGGATGTGTTCATGGCAGTGGCTCCAGCACAGAGGGCATCTGCTAGCAAGATTCTATCGATTTCCAATCTGAGCTTATGGGATCATGTTCTTGGCCAGTCTTATGTCGGTTTCACAGCAGGTACTGGCTTGTTCATGGAGAAACACTCAGTTTATGCATGGAACTTCTCAAGCAGAATGGTGTCAGTTCCTATTCCACCACCAGCACCAACATTACTAGAAGCTTCTGGAAAATCGAAGAGGAGACTCCTCATATATAGTTTGTGTGGTGGTTTTGCTGTTATTCTTCTTATTTCCATCCTGTTGGCCGTCTGGATTTTGAAGAATAGTGCCAAGATATCTGAAGTGATCCTAGATGTGGATCTCATGTCATCTCCTAGAAAGTTCACATACAGACAACTCAGAAGTGCAACCAGAGACTTCAAGGAGATTTTAGGGCGTGGAGGATCTGGGCATGTGTACAAAGGGGTGATTAGTACCAGCAATGGAGGGGCTGTGCATGTGGCTGTGAAGAGGATTTCTAAGGCTTCAAAGCAAGGAGAAAGAGAATTTAAAACAGAGGTGTTGACAATCGGAAGGCTTAGGCACAGAAACCTGGTGCATTTGTATGGATGGTGCAGTGAAAAAGAAGAGCTTCTTCTGGTTTATCAGTTCATGCCGAATGGGAGCTTGGATAAGCATCTTCACTACAACGTTAGTAGTGTTGCCTTGGGTTGGGAGCTGAGATTCAACATCCTTAGGGGAGTGGCTGCTGCTTTGATGTACTTACATGTGGATTGGGAGAAAAAAATCATACACAGGGACATTAAAGCCAGCAATATTTTGCTGGACTCTGATTTGAATGCTAGGTTGGGAGATTTCGGCCTTGCAAGATACTTTGATCATGATCATTACTGCACAGAGTCTTCTGCCACTGGTGTGGCAGGGACATGGGGGTATATGGCACCTGAGTATGCTATGTCTGGAAGAGTCACTGTGGAGTCAGATATATTCAGTTTTGGGGTTCTAGCTCTGGAAATAGCCTGTGGGCGGCGTCCCTTCCCAAGTGCTGAGGAGTCCCTTGTAGATTATGTGTGGAGAAAGCATCAAGAGGGGCAGCTGATTAGTGTAGCAGATGAGCGGCTTGGAGGACAGTTTGATGTGGATGAGATGCGATGCGTACTCTATCTTGGGCTTCTATGTACTCATCCAGATCCAAAGTCGAGGCTTCATACAAGGCGAGTGCTGCAGATTTTATACGGAGATGCTGAGTTGCCAGAGGTTCCTGTGTCCAAACCGACTGCCATATACGTCCAGGTTGTGACCAGCAAGGTCTACAATTCTGGTATCCTCACTTCCACTGATACAACTTCTACAATTAAAGAGAATGTTGAGCTCTCGGGACCAAGGTAGCTCAACTTGAGTCCAGTCAGTTTGTGTTTGTGTTGACAATCCAATCTTAACATTTTGCATGATTAACATATATAAATGGTAGAGGGAGCACCAACCATGAGAAATGGCATACGGAACAAAAAATTATAATCCCATATACAAAAATATAATGGGTCAAGATCCTCATAGGGTCATCTAAATAAATTCTTTGTTATTACAGCTAATAGTGTACAGATAGCTAAAGGGGTGTCCCTCTTGCGTTTGCCTCCTCTCTCTTTTTGTGTTTAATATGGTATCAAAGCATGGCTTGTCCATGTGTGAATGTGTTGAGTAACTAAAGAGCTTGAAAATCGTGATAAAAAGCTTGCCCATAAATCGAGGAAGGAACTCATCCTTTGAGCAGTCAACTTCAGTTCTTCGTGTTGCAAAGTTTGTGAGAGTGGCTCACTTGTTTGTGAGGAAAAAGAAAAGAAAGGCACACAAATAGAGAGTAAACTACTTGATGATGTTGAAAAATGAAGGGCTGCCGCCTGTCAGCGCCATCAGGGGACAGTACACCTGCCCAAGGATGCGGTTTTTGAGGTGTTATTATGCAATGGTTTATGGGCAAGCACCTAGGGAGGGAGGGATTCCTTTCATACTTGTTTTGAGAGGGCTGTCTGCCCTGTTTGGCAGCCTCTAGCAGGCTGCACAGAAGCAGGCCCCGTTGTCTGGAAAGGACAGTGCAAGGGGCCTTATATGGGCTACCTTAATTAGGATGTAGGCCTGTTGGCCAGCAGCAGTGTATGGCTCAATTATTAATGGGACTTTTCAATCTAAACACACTTTGAATTTTCAAATAGCCTTTGGTCGGGCTAGTGCCATACAATTAATTCACATCCATTGGATAATTCTTTAGCATGGATAATCCCTAGTCATGTTGTGATCCACCTTATTTTTTACTATCTTTAATATCTATTTTGTAGAAGTGGTTTATTCATTTACTATTGGCATTATTTTTTCATTTTGACACTTATTATACAAATCTACTTTTATTCACTTATTATCAGTAGGTGGGGAGTAAGTTCTATATGGTGGGCTTACTCTCCACCATGTGGTCTTACGTTCTGGGTTGGGGGTGGACAACACACACACACACACACACAAAAATAAAAATAAAAATTTTATTAGTAAATGTATCTCACACACACACTTATTTCTTTACACACATACACACACATATGAATACTTCCCTAACTATGAATTATTTTTTTAATATATACCCTGGTGAGATTTCCTTTACACTTTCTTTTTAACCACCTTACATACCAAGCTCACTAGTCATCCCATACCTCCTCTAATCCCTTCTTAACACATGCATTCATTCGCTTCTTACTTCACTTGCGACTTAAACTTCACTTCTGGCGTTTTTAAAAAAAAATTATTTAAGAATCCATATGGTTGTTTAAATTCTTAGGTAAAGCGATAACAAGTCGGAAAAACAAGCATTACTTGTCTACCCAATCGTAACTATGATGTTCTAATACCTAGTTTATTTGGATGGTGGCAGGTAAGTGGACCCCGACCTCAGAACCTAGACTGCCTTAGGATTCGACATCTTTTTTCAATATTATGTTTGTCAAACTTAATAATAAAAATAAAAATTTAATTAGTAAATGTATCTCACACACACACACTTATTTCTTTACACACACACACATACACATATGAATACTTACCTAACTATGAATTATTTTTTTAATATATACCTCGGTGACATATTTTCTTTACACTTTCTTTTTAACCACCTCACATACCAAGCTCACTAGTTATCCCATACCTCCTTTAATCCCTTCTTAACACATGCAACACATGCATTCATTCGTTTCTTACTCCACTTGCGACTTAAACTTCACTTGTGGCTTTTTTTAAAAAAAATTATCTAAGAATCCATATGGTTGTTTCAATTCTTAGATAAAGCGATAACAAGTCGGGGAAAACAAGCATTACTTGTCTATCCAATCGTAACTATGATGTTCTAATACCTAGTTTGTTTGGATGGTGGTAGGTAAGTGGACCCCAACCTCGGAACCTGGACTGCGTGAGGATTCGACATCTTTTTTCAATATTATGTTTGTCAAACTTAATATTATTAAAAATTCTTAATTTTGATCGAAAATTTTACAAACTCTAGTCGTATTTTTCAACTTAGATGTCTTTAACTTTTTTTCCTTATACGTTTTTCTTTTTCAACTTTTTATCCAGTTGATGGAATTAATTGTATGGCTCAATTATTGATTGGACTTTTTAATCTAAATACACATGCGCTCGCGCACGTGCTCGTGCACGTGCGCACGCACGTACACACACACACTCATGGGTCCAGGATAAAACATCGGGTTGTACTCTTCTTAAGTCTTTATTCATTCAATGAAAACTTAGTACAAGAGTTTAGCGCAGAACAAAGTGGCAGATGACTTGTCTCGAAGATCCCAGGTGAACAATCTAACTATTTCTTATCATAGGCTAGAAGACGTGAGAGAGTAATATGCTAATGATGCAGATTTTGGTGAGATTTTACAGCAAGTACAAGAGGGACAGTCCACCAGTCACTATTCCCTGAAAGATGTGTGTCTAATGAAAGATTATTGCCTCTGCATCACAGAAGAGATAAGGCGAAGGATGTTGAAGGAATGTCACGCACCTCCATATGTTGGACATAAAGGAATTACAGCAACAACTCAAGCATTAGAGAGGTATTTCTTTTTGCCAACGATGCGAAAAGATATACATTAGTTTGTTACAGAATGCCTAACCTGTCAGAAGGTTAAATATGACGGACGGAAGGGACCTGGCCTACTTATGCTTCTTCCCGTACCCCAAGCACCATGGGAAAGTATCATAATAGAGTTCATTTGTTATTTGTCAAGATCAAAGTCAGGAAATGATGAAATTTGAACTATCATTGATAGTTTTGCAAGCAAGCTCATTTCATTTTGGTTCAAAAACTATTAAGACAGATCATATGACTAAGATTTTCATGACACAAATCTTTAAGCACGTTCACACGGATTAGGATTAGTCTAGATCTTACTTGCATGCAAAAGCGCTAATGATTAATAGATGCCACATCTATGTGCACTTTTATTAATGGTTGCAAATTCTAAGAGAGGTTAATTACCCAAGTGCTATGGAGCCAATGAGTAGCTATGAGGTATCCATGTGAACGAGGGCTACGAAGACACTCCAATTTTACCCTAACTAGATCTTAGTTAGTTATTTTGACACTTGGCATGTTACCAAAAGAAATGAGCTAAGAGCTCTTGTAAATAAGATTCATATTTGAATTTTCTATAACACACAGCTCCCGAACTATGGACAATAATATCTCAGACTTTGGTGATTTATCTTAGCTATAAAGTCTGCACTCAAAAGATAATGCTTTCATATATGGAGGGCATGAATTATAGCCAACAACTCTTTCTCATAGATTTCCAAATATCTCTCTGCATCGTGGAGTCAACTGCTCTCATAGGCTAGTACATGACCATTCTGATGCAATGCATCCCCAACGCACTCGCCACAGGCATCACAATTCACATCAAATGGTTGATACAACTAGGAACTATCAGAATTGGCTCTGTGGTCAGCTTCTCTTTGAGTGTGGTGAATGCTTTATTCTGTGGAGTACCCTATTTGAAAGCTGTATTTTTCTTAGCTAGGTTGTGAAGTGGAGCAGCTATATTCAGAAAATGCTTGATAAATCTTCTGTAGTAAGAACACAGGCCTAGGAAACTACAGACTTCATGCACAGTCTTCAGCTTTGGCCATTCCTAGATGGCCTGGATCTTTGTCAGATCCATTCATATCCCATCTTTGGATATTAGATGCTCCAAATAGTGGATCTCTTCCAGAAAGAATTCACTCTTCTTGTTGTTTGCATAGAGCTGATGATTTCGTAGCTCTTGGAAAATAGTGGTAAGATGTTCCTTGTGCTCTTCTTCGGACATAGAGAAAACAATGATGTGTTGAAGAAGGTTCCTATGAATTGTCTATAAGGGTGGAAGATATGATCCATCATCCTATTGAAAGTAGCCTGGGCATTTGTCAACCCAAAAGGCATCACTAGATACTCATACAACCCAAACGTAGTGTGAAACACTGTCTGGTGCACATCCTGTGGCTATATCCTCACTTGGTGATAACCACTCTTTAAGTCTATCTTGTTGAAAACTGAAGCCCCATGTAACTGGTTGAGCACATCATCGATGCACAGAATCAGAAATCTATTCTTGACGGTCATTTTGTTCGGCTCGCAATAGTCGACGCACATACGAAATGAACCATCTTTCTTCTGTACAAGCAGTATAGGGGAACAAAATGGACATGAACTGGGTTGAATCAGCCCCTTGGACAACAAGTCCTGCACCTAGCCGATGATTTCTTCTTGATGAGTTGCTAACTCTGTATGGGGGCCTATTAGGTGGCTCACTACCAAGACTGAGTTCTATGCCATGATCTTCAGGTCTCTCAGGGGGTAACTGCCATCGCAAAGCGCCAGAAAAACAATCTTTGAAGTTTACAAGAAATTGAAATTTATCTTTATCTGCCTCACTCATTTCAGCATGCATTTCAACATGTTTTTCTTTTGTAAAAACCATATATGTTAAAACTACAGACTTTATTGCTTTTCCAACTGAAACATTTGATATAATGGGGATGGTCTCCCCTCTATTCATGGCAACCACACTTTGGGTTTTACCCCTATGTACAAATTCAAGCACTCTCTCATGAACAGTTAGCTTCGCTACCTTGCAATGGAACCAAGGCATACTCAAAACCACACCATGATGTTTTAGTGGGGAGATGAAGAAGTCTTCCTAATCAACATAGCTATGTACATGAATAGGGAGCTTCCCTAGCAGGGAAGTAACTGGCACAAGGTTCCCACAGAACATTTGATCAACATCTAGAGCCCTTTCCAACTCCTCCAAGTATCCCAGCCTCATAGCTAAATCATCTAAGATAATCTATAGCCCCGAGATCAAACAATATAAGCACCTGCTGGTCTCTTATCTTTCCCCAAGACAGCAACAACTCTCTTTCCTCTTTTTGTCACTCGGCCCAAAATGGCTGAAATTCCTCCCGTCATCGGCTTTTGCTATGCTGGTGGTTATCTCTTCTCCCTAGAACTCGAAGGTTTCTCAAGGCACTAGGCAACCAGATGCCCTTCCTTCCCACACCTAAAACATTTCCCTTCCTTCCCACACCTGAAACTTTTCCCTTCTTTGCAAAAAATGACTATCTGCTCAGGGGAAAATTGGGATTTACCCTTGAATGCTTTTGGTACTTGGTCTCCCCTCGGATTCTGAGGCTAAAATTCCCTCTTTTGAGCCTTGGGAAACTCCTTTTTCTCCAGCTGAGGTGTGGTTGGCTTTTTCTTATCTGCCGTCTCGGCAAAAAGAGAAGCTACTATGGTGGGATCCTTTGTATACGCTAAGCTCGCTACAGTGGCTGCTTGCATGATATCATGTATGCCCTTCTATTGCTAGGTATTAACCACAGCTTGTATCTTTGGCGTGAGACCCCAGATCTTTACTTTCTTACTTGGGTCTTCTTTGAGACCTTCTTAAAGGGAGTGATCTGTAAAAATGCATCCCAAAATTTCTGGTTGAAGGCCTCTACTGTATCTCCTGCATCCATATGCAAGCCGTCCTGGGCAACAAGGACATGGTCTCTAAATTGCTTGGGCATAAATTGTTTGTAGAAGGATTTCTTGAAGCCCTTCGACTTTCTTGAAGCAGTGCCAAATGTAGTCAATGCGCTCCACGTACTAGCCGTAGCTGTCAAGTGTAAACTAACCATGCACAACTTCAAAGACTCAAAAAAATTCTCTATGCCAAAGGCTGCATCCAATTTCCTAATAAACTGCATGGCTTTTTCTGTCTGGCCATATTGGCCATTGAATGTCGCAAACCTGATAGACTTCCCACCTTCTTTGAACTCTTTGGTCTTTGGTTTCTTGCCTGACTTCTTCTTCTTATTATGATTTGGCTTCGATGATCGAGAAGAAGAAGAAGAGGTAGAACTGGAAGAAGAAGAACAACTTGAAGAGCTATGATGATGATGTTTAGCCTTTTTCTTCTTGGAGAGTACTCCCTTCTTGGCTACTTGCTTTCCTCTTTTTGATGTCCTCATGGAGAGGTTTTCTTGCTCTTCTTGGAAACATCATCTACAGGTTGAACAGGAACTGTGTCCAGGGATCTCATTTTGGTGACAAAAAAAGTGAGGGAAATCCAAAATGGGAGAGAAAGAGAGGAGCAAAGGAGAGGGAGGAGGAAAGGGAGAGAAAGGTAGGAGGAAATGGAGAAGGAAAGGGAGAGAAAGAGAGGAATGCAAATTTATTTAAAAAAACTCACCTTGGAGAAGAATTTGAAGTTTGAAGAGGACTGAGAGCCCTCCTTGTCTTGTGGATGCACAAAGTCTACAGTAGGAGGAAAGTGAAAGGTTTGGGTGGGAATTCTGACTTAGGAAGGGAGAAAGATTTAGAATTTGAGCTAAAGGAAATGAAAGAAATGGATTGTTGGGGAGAGTTTTTTGTACCCATAGCATTGATATTTCCATTTCTATTGCCATCAATATCCAATTGGATGCGAGAATATTTACAGAATAAGCATAAAAATAACAATGTTGTCAGTATTTCACTAATTTGTACATGGATTTTGGGGAAACAAATTTATCTATGAATATTATGTGATGATAGATTTGCAAACTGATGATACTGTTAGATATCAATGCTCCACTCTCGTGTAACTATGCGGGAACCAGCTAACTCTACTTGTAAGCCCCCCATATGAGGAGAAGGCATTTGAGTAGCTCGGTTATCCGATAGGTCCTGGTTTGGACACCAGATGGGGGCCATGTGTGGCCTGATGGCTGGACGGCTTCAGATAGAGTTGGCACACCGCCAACTAGGCTACATGCAAGTGTGGTAAGGCATCCCTTGACTGACCGCACTGAGGGTAGATGGAGCATTTCCTGGGGCAGCCCACTCTCAGGTTGTGGGGCCCGTTTGGAGCCTCAGATGATCCCAAATGGCTCTGGGCCGAACGGGGACTATAGGTTAGTTCCTCTATTTTGCGCACTAGTTCTATCGTATGGTCGGTGGCCTATTTCGAGACCGACCCCTAGTCGACCATTTTGGGCGGACTGGGTCGGTCACCCAATTGAGCCTAACCGACTACGATTGGTGGTTATATAAGAGCAAGCCCGTGAAGCCCATTTTACCACTGGCTACAGCAACCCTGATTCCTTAGCATCCAGCTTCCGTCTTCTATTGTTTCCAGCACACCAACGAAGCTTCTTTCATAGGAGCGCACGGTTGGGAAGCAGTGCCATCTATTGTATCAGTTCTACAGTATTCAAATTTTTGATTCTCCATACTATCTTGTTTTCTCTCTTGCGTACGAGATCCTGTTATCTGTTGAGCGCAGACGTTGTATTATTTTCTTACATGGTATCAGAGCCTGGACTCTAGCAAGAAGATTTGGTAGTGTGTTTCTATTTGCAAGCAGATTGTGAGAGATGGCCCAGCCCGCAAGACTGCGAATCCCACCGTTCGGCGAAAGCAGAAAGTTGGACGGCTCTAACTATCCACTCTGGAAGTTCAAGATGAAGACCATCCTAAGCGCATACGAGCTTTGGGACACTGCTACTGGGGTGGACATGAGGCCGGTTGCGAGACCGGATCCAGCCAATGCAGGACAACAGATAGTACCAACTACAGATGAGATTCTCGCGTGGACAAGAAGAAATGCAGATGCGCTATGTTCTATTGTCTGCAGTGCGGTCATGGCATTAATTCAACATGTCACCACAGCGGAGGAGGCATGGACAGTCTTGAAAAATCAGTACGAGACCACGAATCATATGCGGATTCAGAATCTGGAGACTCAACTCGCAAACAAGAAGTTGTCTGAGTCTGAAGCGGCAGAGAAGTTCATCACCAGGGTGAAGAATCTGCGCGATCAGATGACTGCGATTGGCATCACCATCACCAGCGAGAATCTAGCATAAAGGTGAATACGGATTCTCCCACCAAAGTGCGACGGACTCTGGTAACCCATCTTCTTCTGATGATAAAAAGAGAAAGAAGAAGATCAAGTGCTTCTATTGCAACAAGGCAGGGCACAAGCAGAATGAGTGCTGAAAGAAGATTGTAGATGAGAAGAATGGAGTAAAGAAAGACTCCAGCAACAGCACGTAGGCAGTACTAGTAGAGCTGTTCGTCGCAATTGACGAGATTTGCATGGAGGCAGTTCATGTACCTGCAAATGAACAGTGGATCATTGACAGTGGTGCATCGCACCCGATACATGACCAATCGAAAGGATTGGTATAGCTCTCTATAGCTGGTAGGGAATGACATCCTGGTAGCAGTTGGCAACGATGCAAAATGTCCAGCAAAAGGAAAAGGTACGATTGCTCTCAAGTCAGATGGAGTTGTAAAACAGTTGTCCGATGTTGTTTATGTGCCAGATATCAAGAGGAACTTGTTGTCCGTTTCTACGATCACGAATCAGGACCTCAAAGTTCAATTCGATAAGAATGGTGCATAAATCCTGGATCTTCAAGGAAAGGTCATTGGTAAAGGTACATGGCGCAACAACATTTACGAACTCTCAGCTTTCAGTGCTCGAGTGGATATGAAGAACACTAAGCTATGGCATGAGAGCTTTGGTCATCTAAACCTGAGTTCTTTGAAGGAGATGCATAAAAGTGGAATGATTGCAGACTTACCAAAAATTTCAAATCTGCCCGATGTATGTTTTTATATATTTTCTTTTGAATTTTGAAGTAAAAAATGCAAATCCTGGAGAAACTTTAAATTTTCTTACGTAAAAGTTTCAAATCCTAGCGAATTTTTCAAATGTTATTTTTATTAGGGCATACAAAATTTTGACACCAATATAAAATTTTAGCTTCTTAACAAAACTAACTTGAAAAAATCATCCATGATTATAGGCATACCAACTTCAATCCAACCATCACTGGTACAATTCCCTATGCAGTAGCAACTTTATTGGACCACATAGGCTATTCAAATCATAATCAGTTCATGCTACTCATTCCAGAACCAATACCTATCTGTAAGAAAATAATACAACGTCTGTGCTCAATAGATAACAGGATCTCATACGCAAGAGAGAAAACAAGATAGTATGGAGAATCAAAAATTTGATTACTGTAGAACTGATACAATAGATGGCGCTGCTTCCCAACCGTGTGCTCCTGTGAAAGAAGCTTCGATGGCATGCTGGAAATAGTAGAAGACAGAAGCTGGATGCTAAGGAATTAGGGTTGCTATAGCCAGTGATAAAATGGGCTTCACGGGATTGCTCTTATATAGCCACCAGTCATAGTCGGGGTTAGGCTCAATTGGGTGACCGACCCTGTCTGCCCAAAACGGTCAACTAGGGGTCGCAAAATAGGCCACCGACCATACGATAGAACTAGTGTGCAAAACAGAGGAACTAACCTATAGTCCCCGTTCGGCCCAGAGCCATCCGGGATCATCTGAGGCTCCAAACGGGCCCCGCAACCCAAGAGTGGGCTGCCCCGGGAAATGCTCTATCTACCCTCAGTGCGGTCAGTCAAGGGATGCCTTCCCACACTTGCATGTAGCCTAGTTGGCGGTGTGCCAACTCTATCTAAAGCCGTCCAGCCATCAAGCCACACATGGCCCCCATCTGGTGTCCAAACCACTTCTCCTCATATGGGGGGCTTACAAGTAGAGTAAGCTGGTTCCCGCATAGTTACACGAGAGTGGAGCATTGATATCTAACACCCCCCCTCAATGTCCACCCGCAAGTGAACTTACTTTTTCGGCCCAATGCCAAGTCAATGAAGATGCCTCTCCAGCAAGTCTCTTCCAAGAGCCTTCATGAAGATGTCCGCAACATTCTCTGTAGTCAGACAGTACACCAAGTCGACCTCTCCATCCATGATGAGCTTGCGTACAAAGTGATATTGAATCTCAATGTGTTTTGTGCAAGCGTGGAACAACGAGTTCTTTGGAATCGCTATGCAACTCTGATTGTCACATGATAACTACGTAGGCTTATTCTACACTGCACCAATGTCCCCCAAAATCCTCCTCAACCACACTACCTCGCAAGAAGCAAAGCATGCAGATTTGTACTCGGCCTCGGTAGAAGAAAGAGCAACTGTGGGTTGCTTCTTACTGACCCATGACACAACTCCAGATCCAAGTGAGAAACAGTACCCTGTCACTAATCTCGTGCTGTCCACATCTCCTGCCCAATCCGAGTCACAGAATCCGGTCAAGATGTTGCCCTTGGTATATGTGATGTCATAATCAAGTGTGCCTTTGATGTATTTCAGCACCCGCATCCCTGCCCTCCAATGGTTCTCTAGGGGCTTATTGGAAAACTTGCTTAGTACACCAGTTGCAAAACTGATGTCCGACCGTGTACTAGGTGTGTTATCTGATCAAGCACTTATGCGATGGGCGTGCCACTTTTCATGTAAGTCAATTCCACCTAGTTGAAGGTGTGTGCAAATATCGTGCCCATTGGATATGCTTTGCATTGTCGATCAAGCATAACACTCTGTTTTTGCCTTAGTGTCATGCACAACCATATAAAAACACAGCCATAGGTGTGTTATTCAAATAAGTACTTATCAGATGGGGGATCCACTTTGCACGCAAGTCCTTTTTAGCTACATTGAGGTGCGTGCAAAGTATTGTCACCATCGGATATGATGTGCATGGTCGATCACACATTATACACCATTTTTTCCCTAATGATATGCACATCCGCAAAAAAACACGCCATTAGGTGTGTTGCACATGTAAATCAAGCTGCCCACAAGCCTTCTGTACTTCGCTTCGTCCACGAGTGGTGATGAATCCTCGTTTGAGAGCTTCGCGTCAACCTCCATAGGGGTACCAATTGTCATGCCAAATGCCTTCAGTATCTCTCTAGCATACTTCAGCTGTGAAATGAAGATCTGTTTCGGCTCCTACCAAACTTCAATCCCCAAACAGAAATGCATCAGTCCGAGGTCTCATTTCAAACTCTCTTCCTAGCAAATGCTTCGTCTGCGAGATCTTCTCTTCATGGTTCCCTGTTATGACAAGGTCGTCCACATAAAGGACTACGATCATACACCTGCCTCTTTCATTGAAGATATACAAATTTGCATTAGATGGGCTCCTCCTGAACCCATTTTGCAGAAAGTAGGCATCAATTCACTGGTACCATGCTCGTGGGACCTGTTTCAGCCCGTAAAGTGCCTTCTTCAGTTTGCAGACTTTACCTTCTGAACTGGGGATCTCAAAACCTGGTGGTTGTTCCACATATACCTCCTCCTTGAGATCTCCATTCAAAAAGGCGGATTTCACATCCATCTGAAACATGGGCCAACTTCCCTGGGCAGCTAAAGACAAAACACTGTGAATTGTGGTTAGTCGAGCTATGGGAGCAAAAGTATCTTGATAATCAAAACCATGTACCTATGCAAATCCTTTTACCACGAGCCGAGCCTTGTACTTATCCAACATGCCGCCGGACTTGTACTTGGTCTTGTACACGCACTTGGTTCCGATTACCTTGCATTTTGGTGGTCGATCCACAAGGTCCCAAGTGTTGTTCTTCATTATGGAGCCATACTCAAACTGCATAGCCTCCATCCACCTATCATCGCCCTGTGCCTCTTTAAGACACTTGGGTTCATCAGCATGGATCACTTCTGTCATCAAAGCATAGTTGACCAAGTGTTCCTGCGCCCTTCTTTGCTCCTCTAATCTCTTGGACCGGCAGTGTTCGGATGGTTTCTCCTCAATGGCTGGAGGTTCTCTACTGTCCAAAAGCTGCTTTACCCACTTCGGGAATGGCTGTTGCCGTTGTGGTTCTGTAGGCTCTTCTTCATCTTCTTTGTGTTGAATCCTCCCAAGCACCATTGGGGGAGTTCGGTCTGCTATTGGTGGCAGTACTGGATGGATATCCTGGTCCTGGTTGTCTGGGAAGGAAGCATCCTCCTCCAATTGATGCGGCTGTTCTAAGAAGACCACATCGCGACTTACAATTACCTTCTTGGTAACAGGGTTATAGAGACAGTAACCCTTTGCCTCTTCACTGTAGCCCAAGAAAATACACTTCCAGCTCTTTGGTTCCATTTTGCTCCTGGTAGCATCAGGGACATGCACAAAACAGTCACATCCAAAAACTCTAAAATGTGCAGCTGAAGGTTTCTTACCAGAAAAGGCTTGCAGTGGAGTCATTTCGTTCAGAGCCTTCGTGTAGCTACGATTCAGGATGTAAATTGCCGTGTTACATGCTTCATCCCATAAAGTCTTTGGCAAATCTTTCCCTTTCATCATACTCTGGCCCATTTCGCAGATGACGCGCATCTTGCATTCTGCTACTCCATTTTGCTGTGATGTATGTGGCGAGGGTTTCTGCCTCTTGATCCCGTGACTTTTGCAGTAAGTTTTGAATTCAGTTGATGTGAAGTCTCCACCTCTGTCTGATCTCACCTTCTTCACCTTCCTCCCCGATTCTTTCTCGACCATTACATGCCATTCCTTGAACCTACTAAAAGCCTCATCTTTAGTCTTCAGGAAGTATATCCATATCCTTCTACTGTAGTCATCGATTAGCGTCATAAAGTAGTAGGAACCACCCAAAGCTTCCATCTCCATCTTTCCGCAGAGGTCTGTGTGAACGAGCTCTAGAGGAGCCTTTGCCCTACTGGCCTCTTTAGGAAAGGGATGTTCAATATTGTGAAACTAAAAAAATAAGCTCGAGAAACTTTCGCCAATATTTTATAATAATACATAAGCATAGCTTTGATAAAAACATCCATGCCTATAATTCATGATCGGATAAGTATTTATGATAGTTTTGATTGCATTTAGGTAGTGTGAGGCCTTCTTTTGGGTGTGCATGCTTCTTTTTACCACACAAACCAATGATGGATTTTCATAGGCTAAGGCCATTTAGAGTGCATCATTTCTTGTAATGGGACAAGACTTAGGTGTGCCTCTAGGTCACTATGGGGCCAATGACTAAGCCAAACCTTGTCACACAAATAGACTTGCATAGGCCCATTTTTACTGTGCCCCTTTTTACTATGCCCCTTTGGCATGCAATGTAACACATGGGAGTCCACCAATAAGGGTACTACATGGGGGAGTGGGGCATTCGTGCCTAGAAATTTGTTAGGACTACAAATTGTGATGGGACAATGATTCATACTAGGACTTTTTACATCTGGAGCAGCATGGAGCCTTTTTTTGGGTGTGCATGCTTCTTTTTATTGACAATGTCAAAATGGATTTTCACTAGTACATTGATGACATTTGCAGTGCTCATTGTCTTGTAATGATACAAGACTTGTCATGTCTCTATCTCACTATGGTGCCAAGCACCATGCCAAATCTTGTCTAGTAAATAGACCTACACATGCACCTTTTCATTGTGCCACTTTGGACATGCAACATGATACACGGGGGTCCACCAAATAGGGTACTGCATGGGGAACCATTGGTGGTCAAAATAGGACCAAGTTGGTAGGCCTACAAGTCACGATGGGAAAATGCTCCATGCTAGGTCTTTTTGCATTTTGAGTAGCTCGAGGCCTTCTTTGGGGGTGCGCATGCTTCTTTTTACCACACCTAGCGATGGGTTTTTGGTAAGGTAAGAAAAAACCAAATGATCCATGTATTGTAGTATTTGGTGTGATTCTAGAAAAATAATGGAGAAATAACAATGACCAACCTTGAGTCATAACGAGAAATGCATACATATTTTTTAAAATGAAAGACACACTAAGACACGTGTAGCTTCATGACAAGGAAATATGGCATTCTAACCATGAAAATGAAGTATGTTGGGTATGATACTTGGCATTAGCCTTAATATATAACTTGGTTTAAGTCTTGTGTAACGTATCATGCACATTAAAGCCATGCACATATGCCAGAAGCATATTGATGCATATTTTCCAACACTCATTCACCCATGCATGGTTGAAAATAAGGAGATATGCACTCCTAACCATGAAAATGAAGTGAAATGGGTATAATACTATGCACAAGTTTTAAACTAAGTAGGTTAAATGACTTTGTAAAGTATCACGCCTAGTGGAGCCATGCACATGTGCTAGAAGTATACTGATGCATATTTTTCAATACTCATGCAGGATGCATGGTTATTAGTTAAAAACAAGGAAATATGCATTACTAACCATGAAAATGAAGCCCAATGGGTATGGTACACCAATGCATATTACTCATGCATGATGCATGGTTGAAAACAAGAAAATATTCATTGCCAACAAAGAAAGTGCATCCCAATGGGTTGGATACTTTGCAAAAGTTTTGAAAAAACCTCATTTGAGGATTGTGAAAAGTATCGTGTCCATTAGAGCCACGCTCAGATGCTAGAAGCAAATCGTTGAATTTTTTTCAAATGTCATACATGATGCATGGTTGAAAACAAAAAAATATGATTTTCTCACCATGCAAATGAAGCCTAATGGGCATGAGACTTTGTATAGTCCTTATAATAACTTTTTTCAAGGCTTGTGCAAAGTATCATTCCCATCAATCCCATACACAAATTCCAGAATCACATCAATGCATATTAAATAGCCATGCATGACGCATGGTAGAAAACAACAAAATCTGCATTCCCAACCATAAAAACAAATCCAGATGGGTATGATACTTTGCACAACACTTAAAATAGCTTAGTGAAGGGCATATGAAAAGTATCATGTCTATCAAAGCCACACATATATGCTAGAAGCACAACGATGCATATTTTTTAACACTCATTTTGAATGGTTGAAAACAAGAAATTATGCATTCCTAACCATAAAAATAATTTTTGATGGGTATGATACTTCGTATAGGCTTGAAAATAACTTGGTTAAAGGCTTGCACAATGTATCATTCCCATCAAAGCCAGGCACACACACCAAAAGCATACCAATGTATATTTTCTAACACTCATTCACCGATGCATGGTTTCAGCTAAAGGCCTGATTTGTAGTATCCTGCCCATCCAAGCCACACACATATACTAGAAGCACATTGATGCATATCTTCCACACTCATTCACATTGACAAGGATAAAGATATCATCAATGCTATCCCCTCAAATTTGGATCATTTCAATGCACTTAACTATGTAAGTGATACCTTATCGAGAGTTAATGAGTTCATTTGTACCAAGAATGCAAAAGGTTTCAGAAGTGGTCTTATCTAGAGTGGATGAATTCACACATTGACAAGGGCAAAGAGTTCAAAAGTGTTGGCTTATCAAACATGGACAACATGGATATTGATTCAAATGGTCCTACGATTGCTTCAAAGACAAGAATGAAATCAAGAAAGGACTATTTGGTATTTTACTTTGACTATGATAAGATCAAGGATGCAACATCTCGTGAAAACAAAATGACAAATAAATTTGATGGCGAGATGTGTACAAATTCAAATAAGGATGTACAAAAGCAATGAAAATGTACATGTCCAAAGGCAGATGTACAAAAGCAAACAAAGAGAATAAGAGTAATGAATGAAGATGTTATGTTAAAAACACTATGATCTACATATTGCAAGTGCAAATGTATGCATTTCATTAACTTAGGACATCAACGGGGGTGTAGAGAACAGGTGTGGTGTTATGGATAAATTTGTCTAAGGAAAAAGGCATAAATATGAGTGTGTATGTATGTGTGGCAATAGTATAATAAAATATGTTGTGCATAGGGCCCAGGGTTGAGGTGGCAGGGCATGACCATGTGCCACCCTTCCACGTAAGAGAACCCATAAGGTGTGTTGTACATAATCCATGGTAGTAATATTATAAAATGTAAGGTGGCATGGCTCCTCTATGTGCCACTCCTCCACCTAGGCTGCATTTAGTGAGATATGGCTCAAAGTCCATGGGAGAAGTAATATAAAATAGGTGGAGATGGATATTATATTGGGTTATTCCCTCCATATAGGATAGGCCCATGTGGGGGACGTATAGATAGTCCAAGGATGCAAGTTAAATAATGGGAAAAGTAGGATGAGGTGGCAAGATTCCTTGTGCCAACCCTCCACTTGTCCTCCTAGAGGTTTGAACATATTATAAAATTGGGAGAGACCAAGGGAGTATCATAGACTTGAGATATGGGGCTTGATTTTTGTGGAAAAATGAGGCAAAGGGTTGTCGCACACAATTGAGAGTGCGTAACCGCCTAGCCCACATGGGAGACTTTTCCACACACACCATACATGTGGGAGGATGCATTATTGGGAGAGAGCCCCTCTCTTGGCTATAAAAGGAGGGGGCTATTCCTTGATGAGACATGCTCATTCTTGTAAAGCCACGTAGCTAGTACTTTGATTTCTCCCTTCCCTTCCTTTCAAAATAAAGCATGGTCCTCTTCCCTTGATGTCTCCATCTTTACATTCCTCCTCCCATCATGTACACGCTTCTCTTCCCCCTCTCCCTTTCCCCTAAGTGTGTCATAATCTCCCTCTTCATTCCCTCCCCTTCTAATTCCTTTTCCCCTCCCATGAAAACGTTTCGCCCTCACGTTCTCCTTTCCTCTATGGCCCTCCAACGTCACCATGCTTAGCCTCTAGCCTCTGGTCCTGATTTCTTTTCCAGCTAATAGTGGTAAAGGAGAGGGAGCAAAAGAATGAATACCTACTCATGAGGCTCTCTTTCTTTCTGGTAAATGAGAAGAAAAAGAAAAGTTTTGGACAACATATAAATCCTCTTATAAATGGAAAAAGTATTTGCAATTATGGATATCATAGTACTACAGGATTATCACATGGCACATACTTGGATTTGTCTAATAAAGCAAAGTATGGAGTAAAATTTAACATTCATGGAAACACAAGATGGCCCAAAACAAGAGCCTCAATAGTCTTAGCAACAACATTTTTGAACACAGGATGGCCCAAAACAAGAGCCTCAACAGTCATGGCAACAACATTTTTGAAAGACTACATTCATGAAAATGCTTTACCTCAACCCCATCTATCTAAAATGCATCTTCTAATAGGTTTGACAAAAAAAGAATTATTTAAGTCTATTGAAGAAACACAGAGGCAAAGAGAACATGCTCCAACATCTTTTCACAAATTGTACTCTATGGAAGAACAGCTTTGGACATGTTAAATTCCCAAAGAGGCAAAAAATGTCAAAGTGCAATGATTGTAGTGAGCACTTGAGAGTGCAAATTCTCCACAACAAAGAAAATCATACATGAAAAAAAGAGAATTTCATCATGGACTCTCGGGGGGGTCACTATGTATCAACCCTCTATATCACGTGCGTTCAAGGCCTATATTTAAAGTCCCTTATCTGTAAAAAATTTCATTAATAAAATGTACCCCTTTTCTATACAAATCTGTAAATTTTTTCCAAAACTATTTTAAATAGTCCCTTATGTATATTTATTTCTGTAAATTTTAGAAATAAAAAAAATCCTTCTATTGAACTCACGTGATAGGGTTACATATGATGACTGACCCCCCCGAGCATGGACTTGTTCGAAATTTTAGAGTAAAATATGCATTTTAATATTTGCAAGATTTAAGATAGTATATTGAAGATTTTGTAAAATATAATCCCATAGATGTGCTCAAATGGAATTTTTTGATAAATTTGAGTGGTTGAATGACTATGTTTGGACATTGGATGTGAAAGTTATGTCACTTTTAAAGTGCTATCAAAGGTAGTTTCGCCAATGGAACTACCTTGGGAGACCTACTTCTGGGATCTAATACATGATTGCATAAAGATTATGGCTAGGCTTTATTGCATTTGGAGTAGTGTAGCATATTGTTTTAGGGTAGAGAACCCTTTCTTTGTCACACTGCGATGATAAATATTTTTGTTAGGATAATGTCAAATCCATGGCTTTATATCTTGTAATGGACCGATACTTGGCATGCTTCTCATTCATACTATACCAAAGAACCATATCAAATCGTGTCCCAAAAATAGGTCTATACATGTCATTTTGTTTTAAAGAACCTCATCGCACACATAGAACACTTGTGGGTCACCCACGTTGGTTTTTCATAACTATGTTGGACACCGATAGTCAAAACAAGATGAAACTTGGGAGGATTCTTATACATGATGAAATAGATATTTTTCTAGGTTTTATTTCATTTCGAGTAGCGTAGCATATTGGTTTATGGTAGTCAACCCTTCACAAACATCATCGATGGTATTTGTCTTATCGCCAAGTATAGAAGAAAGGAGAGAATCTAGCATATATACACGATTTTGTGCTAATCTAGAAAGCTATGATATAATCATACTATACCCACAAATAAAATAAAGATAGCTTATTAGATTCAATCACAAGACTAAAGTATCAAGCTAAGAAAAAGGTTGTATCAAACTTGAGGATGGCAAACCATCACTACTTTGTCATTAACCTCTTTGTTAGGGTTTGAGAGGATTGAAATCTCTTCTATACCAAATGTCACGTACTAAGGTTGTTGTTGAATGATAACCCTAACATTAAATGAGCTTCCAAATTCCTTCAGTGCAGCTACATTTGCAAAATTGATTTCTGTAATAGCGAGGTAATAGCTAATATCCTCTCTTCATGCCTCTTCAACTCATTTGTGCTTGCAACCAACCAAAAAGTGGCCAACTTACTGCTTCATCTAAATCAACTATTTCAAAACTTGCAAAAATTATACTATTGCCTCAACTTCAAAACAATTTGGTATCACATCCTTTAATGATATGAATGTATGTTAGTAAAGCATTAGAGTTAGTACAATTCTTTGAAGCTTATAAACATTGCGTTATTTTCACTTCCACACTAATTTAAAACAAAACTTGATTCTAATTCTTTTGAGTAATAGGAAAAAAAAAAGTAACACCACATAGAGAAACTAGATATGTAATTGACTTTGACAAATGGGGTCATTTCTTACTTGTTCTCTTATTGCCATGTTGTCTTTTCCAATCTTCCAAAGGCCGAAGATAAATTCTCGCAACATGTCTTAATTCAAGGAGATAAGGGAATAATTTTTCTATGAGTTTAGCATTTCCTTGACTATGAAGGGTAAATGGCTCTGTAAATAAACAAGTTCCAAGAGGATTTACACAACCATTATATGGTTTATCATCGATTAAGATAGTGGTTGTCTAATCATATTGTCCTTTCCACGATTCCCACATGCTATAAAGTGGCTTGAATAATGCTTCTACATTCTACTTATTCGGTCTAAACAATGGATGAATTTTTCCTTTTATAACATTCCTCTTTGTGCATATTATGAAGAAAGGCAACTTTTTATTTGCTACCTCTTCTAGTAATTCAATTCTCCGCTTCATATTCCGCCTCAAGGCACAAGACCATATGTCCACATTAAAGTGTTCTAGAAGAACGTGGAGAAACTCTATACATCCATTCCATAGCAATATCTTCTCTCTCCCAATGTTATAACATCTATTATCAGAAAATCTCTTATCAACCTTACATAGTAATAATCCATTTAAGTCTAGAATGATGGCTCATTTATGAATCCTATGAGTCTCCTTTGTATGCAATGAACCCTACATGGATTCTTGCATTGAATAATTTGATTTGGTGGATCATTCTATAGTTTCTATTGAATCCTCTTTAGAAATGTCCATCTCAATGTCCTCTTGTACTAGTAGAGTATTTGCATCATTGACATCATGGTTGAATGACTCATGTGTGTTGAGAGGAAGAGAGAGGAGAGAGATAGACACAAGAGTTGTGTTGAGAGGAAGAGGAGATAGACGGACACACGAGTTGCTTCCAAGGAAGTGATTTTATTCATACATCATAGGCATATATATAGTGAACGATTAGGCTCTGAGTTAGGGCAAGCTATATATATAGGCCCTCTAGCTACGAATGAAAAAATCCTTTAGGAGTACAAGGGAAAAACTTGAGCCACTAAATATATCTATGTAAAAATATATATACAAAGGATGGCCATATGCTAGTTTGAATGATACAGTGTAATGTTGGATGATATAGTGCAAATTGCATGTGGATAGTACAAAGGCATAAGACAAGCACTTGTCCATAGTACAATGCAAAGTATAGGCGCTATGTTTGGTGTATGATACAGTGCAAAGTATGTGTGAAAGATAGAAAAATCTACCTGAAAATCTCAACTTGTTTGACATAGTGATGATGCATAATCAGGGCTTGAGATCTTCAAGTTTGATGTTTGAGCTCTTCATCTGAATAGTAGAGCTTGTTGTCAAACCTTCTCAATCTGGTCAAACCTCCTCAAACCTTTATAATCATGCCTTCATGTTTTGCACAATTCATCCACCTAAAATGGCCGATTTCATGCAGTATATATGAACACAACAAATATTCAAGTGTCCTTTTCTATTGTACCAAGGATGAATGTATGAGGAAATTGCTTTGGTCACTCCAAAGATGAGTATGGAGGGATGATAAGAGATGTCCACAAATCCAGGGCTGAAATGTCTCTTGGGTAGTGTAAGAAAGTCGTAGTAACACGATAGGAAGGCCCATAAAGATCATGTAAATCAAGAACTAATAATCCAGAAAGACAACAAGCATATGAGCATCCAAAAGTATCGGATTTGAGATGTCCACAAGGCTAGGGCTGAAATGTCACTTGCATACTATAACAAAGCCATAGCACCACAATAGAAAGTGTTGAGATATCAAGCTCCACTCGTGATATGCCAGGGTGACCATTGTGCATTTATGTCACCGACTTATTAAGTGTAGATGCGCTTGGTACATCGCTCATGAATAATAGCTGGATGACAGCTATCTTTATGTACTCTAGTTAGTGGCTCAGTTAGTATGCCACCTTAGTTAGCTGAGTTTGGTTTGAGACCCACATATAGGGCTCACCTATTCTTTTGTACTAAGAGAGAGTTCTTTTGGCTTTTACAACTAAGAAGAGGAAAACTGTTTTCAGCCTCCACCTTTGTGTATATTCCCCCATTGTGTATGTGAGAAAGCTGCAAGTAAGACTCCTTACTTCTCTCCCACTCTTTTCACATGGTATCAGAGCTCGGTTCGTGGTAAGGAGCTCAAGAAAGCAAACCAAGTTCACGGTGTCTTGGTAAGAGGATCAATGTTGCTTTCCTTTTCAAGTTTTGGAGCAAATCTTTGTAGGTAGCACAGCCGGAAAGTGCAAGAGTGCACTGTCTTACATTGGTGACATTATTTTTTTGATTTGAGGCCATTTCGGGGCCCGTTTTGGTGGCGGAAGTTTTTCTACAGGCACTTAGAAAAGCGCCTTGTTTTTGCTGTGCGACCATTGTTTTGCAAATCGGTGAAAAGTTACCGCAAAAATTGCATCGTATGCCTGTGCACAGAGATATTGGGAGTGACAGGATCATTCTTATTGCGTGTTGATGCAAAATCGTCATTAAGAAGTGACTGTGTGGTCAAATACCACTCTCGTCAGTTTTGCAGATTTGCCCTTATGAGGCAGAAGTTGTGTTTTTTGCAGTGATAGAATATTTTTGTAGTGTTTAGTAATGGCGTCTGATGCTCTTTCACAGATAGTCACTGAAAAGCTTGACAAGAACAACTTCCAAGCATGGAAGTTTAGGATGATGAATTTCCTTAAGGGAAAAGGCTATTGGGAGTTCATTACTGGAGCTAAACAAGAATTAGTTATTCCTAATGTTCCCAATCAACAGGAGTTGCAGGCATTTAAAGGATGGCATGAGAGAGCCAGAAAAGTTATGTACTAGCTGTCTATCAGTATTTCAGATTCTATGATTGTGCATATTCAGGATGCAAGCACGCCGAAGGAGGCATGGGATACTTTGACAAAAATGTATAGCACAAATACGCAAGCCAGGAAAATGTAGCTCAAGTAGGAGTTGCATAATGTGTAGAGAGAAAATATGAGCATCAATGACTACCACATGAAGGTGAAGAAGATTGCAAATGCACTTGCTTCCATTGGGTCGCCAGTGGAAGATGATTATTTAGTTTCTATGACCTTGAATGGTCTAGGAAAGGATTATGCACAATTCTGGACATCCATTGCCGTCTATGAGAATTTTCCTAATTTTGGGGAGTTGATTGCTCTTCTAATTTTTGAGCAGCAGAGAAATGGTGTTGCATCTTCTTCAGGAGCAACTTCAAAAGAAACTGTCTTCTACTCAAATGTTGGAAGAGATAGAGGCAGAGGTAGAGCAGGCCGATCTGGAGGCCGTGGCAGAAATCAAAATATGTAGCAAATTCAAGAAAACCAGTCCTATGGAGCAGGATGTGGTAACTTTAGAGGTAGGGGGAGCCAAAGAGGTCGTGGTGGATGGCAGAGAGGCCAAAATGCAAACTGCAATGTTGAATGCTACTACTATGGTAAAATGGGTCATATGGTTAAAGACTGCTATAAAAAGTAGAATGACATCATGACCGGAAAATTGCAGCAAGGCAATCATGCATCCTCTAGTAGACAGGGTGATGACAGAAATGAGCATTTGTTTATGGTGCATCACATGACCAATTCTGTGACAAGTGCAGAAGAAAGCAATGATGTGTGGTATGTTGACTCAGGTGCATCAAACCACATGACAGGTCATGTAGAATGGATGCAGGATGAAGGAAAATGGAAAGACTAGGATTTGTAGAGATTGGTGATGATACTGCACATCCTATTGTGCAGATTGGTAAAATTCCTTTGTCTATGTAGGATGGGAAAAAGAAATACTTGTCTGCTGATGTATTTCATGTCCCAAATATCACCAAGAACCTAGTTTCTATTGGTCAAATGGTTGAGCAGGGCTTGTAGGTCAGATTTAATCCTCATGGATGCCTTGTTGAGGATATGAAAATTAAAGGTGGCTTGATAGCAAAAGGGAAGAAGAAGGGCAGGATGTTTACGTTGGATGCGGACATGCCTGAATTGAGTAGAGCAATGTTTGCACATGGGACTGGTGTAGTTGCAGATATTGATATCTGGCATAAACGCACTGGTCATGTTAATGTACAGTGACTTAAATTAATGCAGGCCCAAAATATTGTTGCAGGATTGCCTAAGTTCAAGGTTGCAGAAATGCATAAGGTATGTGAAGCCTGTCAATTTGGAAAACAGGCAAGGAAACCATCTCCTAGACATGTTCAAGAGAGTAAGAGGCCATTGAAATTAATCCACTCTGATGTGTGGACTACTAACTTTGCATCTATTGGAGGCTATCATTATTTAATTTGTCACTTTTATTAATGACTACAATAGAAAAGTTTGGGTGTATTTTATGAAAAAGAAAAGTGAAGTGTTTGGGCATTTCAAAGCTTTTAAAGCTATGGTTGAAAAAGAAACAGGGCTGCAAATAAAATGCCTAAGGTTAGATGGAGGGGGAGAGTACCTCTCAAATGAGTTTGCAAGTTTCCTACAGGAGCATGGCATAAAGCAGCAATATTCATGCAGTCATACCCCACAGCAAAATGGACTTGCAGAAAGGAAAAACAAGCATATTGGAGAGTTATCTCGTGCCATGATCAACGAAAAAGACATGCCATATTATTATTGGGCTGAAGCAGTTGCTACAGCAGTCTACATAATGAATAGGACTCCCACTGCAGCAATACATGGCATGACGCTAGAGGAGAGGTATACTGGTAGGAAACTAGATATTTCTCATTTGAAAGTTTTTGGTTGCATTGCCTATCCTCATGTGCCAGATGAGTTGAGATCCAAGTTGGATCCAAAAGTTGAGAAGTGCATTTTTATTGGTTATTCTTTGCAGCAAAAAGGGTATAGATGCTATAACCCTTCTACTCATAAGTTTACAGTGAGCAGAGATGTTGTTTTTCATGAGATGAGCAGCTAGTATAAACCAGTAAATGTGATTGATGATGTAGATGCACAAAATGGTAATGTTGCACAGAATTCACAGTAGCAATCACAAAATATTAGTGTACTTGTAGTGTCCTCTAGCGGTGGTTCACATACTTTGCCATGGACAGGCAGATTGAGATCAGGAGGATCTCCTCAAAGCAATGCAGATAGTGGTATGCAAGTATCACAAAAAGGAAAAGAGAAAGTAGATCAGCCCATAGTTGATGTGAATGTAGGTCACTCTTATGTGGATGGTGAATCAAATGGCTCTGAACAGAGCCTTGATGATGAGTTGTGTATTCCTTCTATTGTTACACCTGGAGTAAGGAAGACAAGGGATGTTTTGAGAGCACCTGGTAGTGATCCTATTTTGCATAGGTCTATCTGAGCTAGGTATCCTATGGATAGGCTGAAATATGATGGATTTACAGCCATTCACTATGCCTATATGGTCAAAGTGATACATGAACCAGAACCCACTTCTTTTGAGCAAGCCATGGGAAAAGAAAAATGGGAGAAAGCCATGGATGAAGAAATGGATACCTTGGAAGCAAATGCTACATGGGAATCGGTGCCCTTGCCTAAAGACAAGAATGCAATTGGCTGCAAGTGGGTTTATAAGGTGAAGCACAATGCAGATGGTTATGTGAACAGATACAAGGCAAGATTAGTTGTCAAGGGGTATGCACAAACATATGGCATTGATTATGAAGAAACATTCAATCCGGTTGCAAGGATGGCAACTGTACGAGCAGTCATTGCTATGGTTGCATCAAAGGGATGGTCTTTACATTAGATAAATGTAAAGAATGCTTTCTTGCATGGTGATTTGCAAGAAGAGGTCTATATGGAGCAGCCACCAGGTTATGTTCATGCTGTTCATCCTGAGTTTGTTTGCAGTTGAAGAAAGCCTTGTATGGCTTGAATCAAGCACCCAGAGCATGCTCTGACAAGATAGGATAGTATCTTGTCTCTATTGGCTTTCATATTTCCAAGGCAGATTTATGTGAGAAAAACAGAGAAAGGCATTATGCTGCTTGTCATTTATGTTGATGATTTGATCATCACAGGTGATAGTGATGAAGATATCCTTCATGTGAAAATGCTATTGAAGCAAAAGTTTGAGATGAAGGATTTGGGAGAGCTGCGTTACTTCTTGGGCATTGAGGTGATTAGATCCACAAGTGGGATATGGCTCTTGCAGAGGCAGTATGGATTGGACATGATGTCCAAATATGGGATGACAGGCTGTAAGCCTATTTCAGTTCCTTTGGAGTAGAATGTGAAGTTGAGCACAGATGCAAGTGAGCTTTTGGAAGACCCTACTATGTACAGATGCATAGTAGGAAGTTTGATTTATATGACTATTACCAGGCCAGATTTGAGGTATGCTGTTGGGTTGGTAAGTCAATTTATGCAGGCTCCAAGGAAACCGCATTTGGATATGGCTAGACGCATACTGAGGTAGGTGAAGTCCACATTGCAGTATGGACTATTTTATGAGATTGGGGTTCAGATACAGTTGCATAGATACATTGATGCTGATTGGGCTGGTAGTATTTCTGATAGATGATCTACTAGTGGATATGTGTTCTCTTTTGGGAGTGCTGCAATCACTTGGAGCAGCAAGAAACAACCTACAGTTGCCTTGTCGAGCATAGAGGCTGAGTACAAGGGTGCAACAATGGCTGCATGTGAGGTAGCTTGGTTGTGTAAGCTACTTTATGATATGCATCAGCTACAGATGGGCCAGTTGTCATTTATTGTGACAACATGATCAATATACACTTGGCAAATAACCCAGTCTATCATGCTAGAACAAAACACATTGAGGTGCATTATCACTATGTGCGGGAGAAGGTTCTAGTAGGTCTTATTGATCTAGTTTATGTCATAATAGAGGATCAGGTAGCTGACATATTCATGAAGGCATTGGGTTCAGAGAAGCTGTGCAAGTTCAAAGACCTACTTGGTGTGCAGGAATTGGGATTGAGCTCGACGGGGAGTGTTGAGATATCGAGCTCCACTCGTGATATGCTACGGTGACCGTTGTGCATTTATGTCACCGACTTGTTAGCTATAGATGCGGTTGGTACACCGCTCATGAATAATAGCTAGATGACAGCTATCTTTATGTACTCTAGTTAGTGGCTCAATTAGTATGCCACCTTAGTGAGCTAAGTTTGGTTTGAGACCCACATATAGGGTTCACCTATTCTTTTGTACTAAGAGAGAGTTCTTTTGGCTTTCACAACTAAGAAGAAGAAAATTGTTTTCAGCCTCCACCTTTGTGTATATTCCCCCATTGTGTATGTGAGAAAGCTGCAAGTGAGACTCCTTACTTCTCTCCCACTCTCTTCACAGGAAGGCCCATAATGATCCTGCAAATCAAGAACCAATAATCTAGACACAAAACGAGCATCTGGACATACGAAAGTACCGAACAATTGGGCATCCAAAAAGTACCGAACAACTCGGCAACCGAAAGCACCAAACAACCAAAAATACAAACAATTGGGCATCTCAGAAGTACTGAACAACTGGTGCACATAACAACTTCAAGATATTGTACTCTTCATCATTTGCATAGCAAAAGAAGTTGAAAGCATTGAGAATCACCACTCCATTGTTATAGTGAAAAACTACCCAAAGACTCAACTCTTCTTCACACCAAGCTATCAGTGCATGAAACAACAACTGGAAATACAATGAGCATAATCCACGCACGTATGATAAGAGGTAAGCTGGTGTGGATTAGACACAATTTACATAATGATAGGCAGAAATAAAATAACAACCGCCTCATTCGGATGTATCGAACAACCAAAAATACAATGAGCATAAGCCACACACGTATGACAAGAGGCAAGCTGCTATGGATTAGACACAACTTACATAATCATAGCAAGAATGAAATAACAACCTCTTCTCATCCGAAAGTACCGAACAATCGGAAAGACGAGCATCTAAGATTACAAAGAACATCTAGAAGTAACCATTTTCCAAAAAAATGGGCATCCGAGAATGGTGATCACATCCAAACAAGTACTCAATAGTAATCCATATGTGCCACATCCAAACGATTGCTTGATAATTAATCCATATGTGCCATGTCCAAACGAGTACTCAAGAAGTAATCCATATGTGTTCACCTGAAAGACATTGAACCTTGCCACATCCAAATGAGTATGCAATATGACCATGTCCAAATGAGTACTGAATAAGTAATCCATATGTATCCATCATGAAAGCCAGATAAATATGTATCACATCCAAATGAGGGCTCAGTTAATAATCCATGTACCATGTCCAAATGAGCACTCAAGTAGTTAGCCATATGCCATGTCCAAATGAGTACTCAAGTAATTAGCCATATGCCACGTCCAAATGAGTACTCAAGTAATTAGCCATATGTGTTCATAAATATTGTCACCTGAAAGATGTTGAACCTTGCCATGTTCAAACGAGTACGCAGTAAGTAATCCATAGGTGCCACGGCCAAACAAGTACTCAATAAGTCAGCCATATGTGTTTATTGTGAAAGACATATAAGTATACGTCACCACATAAAGGATGAAATAAAAGTATGCCTTGCTTGAAGATATAAGGTGAACCAATAAGTAAATACATACCATAAGTCATCAATAAGTTAATCAATAGAGAAGGAACAAACCACTAGTCTAGCAAGACCTTGCATGCACTCGTAAATATAGATGAGTATGAAAAACAAAGTAGATGTACTCATCTTGTAGATATCGAACTTTGCATTTAGTCCATTGGATTGTATCTAGGCACTTGTGCAAACCTACATGTACTCGAAGACACAACTGAGTGTGATGAAAGAGAACATATGAGCTCACCCTAGAAATAAACGAGTGCCTTGAAAATGATAAGAAAACATGTGAGAAGCAGCTTTGCATATGTGAAGTAATGTATCCAAGAAGTAATGATATCAAAGCTAAATAGAAAAGAAACATTGAAAGAAAACATGTTATCATGTTAACAATGTAAAACATTCGGCAAGTCCATTTCTTCCATAGGATGGACTAGCTTATGAAAGTGAAGCTAGTGTTGAATACATGACGAGCAAGTCAAGCAAGATGTTTGCCTATAAGAGAGAAAGAAACATTAGATCGCATTTTCTTTTGCATATCAAGCACACCTACATGATTTTTATCCTACTCCAAATCAAATACAATGGATGGCCTATAGGCATGCTTGACTAACAAAAGATAAAAGAGAACCTACTTTCAAAATCATAAGATAATCAAAAGTAACTCTCACCTTCAAAATAACATAAAAGATAATCGAAGAAAATCTAGCCTTCAAAACAATACAAAATATTTTGGAAGCTCCTTTGAATCAATTAGCTCATGCTGAAAGTAAAGCTTGATATAGAATATTTGGGAAGTCTCTTTAATCGATATTCATGGAAACTTGAAGCTGCAGCTAAACTTGTTAGCAAAACATAATAATACATGTATTATCATTGCTAATAAAACACCAAGCATATGAATGTAGTGGAATACAAATAACATAACCTTTTAAGTGGAATATCAAGAATAAAGCATTGTACTGAATTACGATGATATCATGGTTTCCAATCATGTACAACATTAAAGAAAGTTGGTTTATCTATATACCAATAGGCAAAGAAAAGCTCCAACACATAGATGTATGTCATAGTGATTGCTGAAAAACAATCAAGTTTTGTGCGGCACCCAAGTATAGATATTGACGGAGCTCTTTGGTTGAAGAAAGTTCTATGAATGTTGAGTAGCAAAGCACTTACACAAAGACTCAGCAAGCGATGAACTAAATAAGAAGCTGGTCAGTAAAGGATGCACTAAATAAAAACTAGCTTAATATATGTGAAGCATCATTGGCTTTTACTTTTACAAAAGTAGCATGAAACCATAAGTGCTGAAATGCTAAACTCTTGTTTACACTGACGACCTAATCAAAATAAAAAATTGCTTTCATACGGTAAATAACCTTTTGTCCAAGTGATTTCCTCAATCAACTTTCTGGTTTGTTGAACGTATATAATTATCACTGTAAAAGCATGTAGATTGGGCTATCTTACTCTTAACAACAAGATTGAGACTCTACTTGTTGGCATCAATTAGATAAGATCTTGATCCCTAAAGATTGACTACGCTTACAGCAATGATCCTGTGCTCAAGGTTTTTATGGATATGACCGGTGGGTGTTGGGTCTCTTCTTCATCTAAAATTTTGTGGAGTCCTATAGCTAAATGAGTTTTCTTTATGTGATTGAGAATATTATTTCTCCATGTGGGAACATAAAAGCATGATATGCCAGTGTGTTAAATCCAAGGGAATGCAAATGTTGAGTGCAAGATGGTGTGATCAACTGGTCGAGACTGAAAGTGGGAGGGTGACACCATATCAAGAAGCTAAGTATTTTTTTTCATTGCTTTTGCTTTTTCTTTAAATATTGTTGATTCTATCAAAGTATGAACCTTTTCCATCCTCATGTCCTAGATCAAGTCCTCTCTGGTTATGGTTCTTCATCTTCCTGTCTAAACACTCTTCTACCAGTTTATTGATAGCAGATAACAAAAAGAAATAACCATAACTTTTTTATATGAAATTGGAATATAGTGATCCAACCAGTCAAAATAACTAATGCATATGCTTCGAACAAGCCATCGCGAGCCATTTTCATCAATCATGAGCCACAACACTGATTTACGATAGATCTTTGATAACTTTTGCATATCAACTTAAAACCTAGCGATCAAGTAGTCGAAACGATCAAAAAGAACGTTCTGTGAACAATCGTGTTTCCAGATTGACAAAAAACAAGTCATTTTCTCCTCACAGTCACACGAGCGTAGCCAGGCTCTAATATCATGTTGAGAGAAAGAGAAAGAGGAGAGAGACAGACACAAGATTTGTGTTGAGAGAAAGAAAAAGAGGAGATAGACAGACACAAGAGTTGCTCCCAAGGAAGTGATTCTATTCATAGATCATAGGCATATATATAGTTGAGAACTAGGCTGAGTTAGGGCAAGCTATATATAGCTCTAACAATAGTTGAGGACTAGGATGAGTTAGGGCAAGCTATATATAGCTCTAACAATGTGAGCAACTACTAAATATATGCATAGATTCCCTTTGCTCATCTTGTTTTAGTTGAATACATTCACTTAATGTGCAAGGTCCTACACTATGGGATTCTTCTAATGTGTAATGAGCAACAATCCTATGGGGATTGTTAATATCTAAGTTTCATGTACATGAAGGCTTCTATAAGGATCTTGTATATCTTTATCTTCTTCAACATTTTTCTTGACAGTAGTTATTAATTGAGAAGTGCCTGTGAAGTACCCATATGAAAAACAATATAAGTTGTTTCATTTATATATTGAACAAACTTTCAAATAAATTGTGTCAATTAAAATAAAGCAATCTAGGGGTGCAAGGATTATGTGTCTTCCTTAGTGCTCTTCATATCATTGCAAATTACATTTACATATATTTTGAACACATAAGAAAAGTTTAGCATTTGATATAAAAAGACTATGCTAACAATAACAACTAATATTAAACTAATAAAGAGAAAGTACAAATCATCAGATGTACCAAAAATAAATGTAAAATACTTCATACATCATCTCTGTCTTGTATCATTACCTCTATGCTCTTCATCATCTGAACTCCTTGGAGATGTTGGATGAAATTTCTTTGCTTCATTGTATATTTGTTTTAGAAGCTCAACACTTGTTATTGGAGTTGCCTCAATGGATGCCTTGCCCTTAGGAGTGTCTATACCCATCCACACCTTCAGAGACTCATCAACCTCAATAAGTTGTGCACACATTACCTCCAAATCTCCCACATCACCTTCTGATTTTGTGAGGGCTAGACATTTTCTTTTCTTCAAGAGAGTTGCTCGAGTGACAACCTCACCTGTGAATACATCTACAACATGGTGTTCATCATGGGTTGGTTTGATGTTCACTCATGCACACATAAACACATTCATTCAAAATGTTTTTAAGTTCCTAAATCGAACTTGGGTTGATTTGCACTTTGTGGATTTTACACAAACACATAAACACAATCCAAGACACCTATACACACACCAGAAATTGACCTTAGGTTGATTTGAGAAATGAAAGCACACGGCATAGAACACAATGGCTAGGCTTTACATTCTAAGATGTATTGCAAACGTGCCTTGGTTCAATTTGAGAAGTGCTATTATTCTCATTACCACATCCTTCCCAATTTAAAATTGACCCAAGGTTGATTTGCAATCCCTCGCTATGTGTGTGTCTAGGTTGGAGTGTGGGGGTTGTGTGCCTTTTTTATTGCTCTTCACATCATTGGAAATCTACCTTAGGTTAATTTGAATAAATAAAAACAAGCCAAACTCCAGCCAATGAAAATTGGGTGTGCACTAGTGTGTCATCTACAAAGATTGCACTTTCTCATTTTCAAAATTGACCCAAGGTCAATTTGCAATCTTTAGTCCCATTATTGTCATCACTACATATTCTCGGTCTATATGTGTATGTGTGCATGCACATATGTATATATCAGTTTGTATTGATGTTTGCTGTACAACTTTTGATGTTGAGCTTTTGTACCCTAACATGGGTCCATCCCATGTCAAAGAAGCGCTTGGCAGTATTGTGTGTTGGAACTCTAATGCCATGCAACCCTTATCAGAGGCAACCTCAGGCAATAGCACACATATACCAAAGGTTGTACTTGAGCGAGTGACACCACCTTCAGGTTTGTGGGCATGCACATACTTTCGTTATAAAGGATTGGATTATGTATAAACTATTTCTTTCCACAAGTGGTTAGCATCAATGGCTGATCTTTTAATCATTTCTCTTATTTAATGGCCTATGCAAGGACATGCTTGTAACATGATACTATAGGAAGGGCATATGCAAAGTAGAGATGACTAGGTGGGGAGAAAAGTATTGTTGTCGTCACAGCATTTGGAAGCAAAGTTAGGGGAGGGTCACATACTTCTTGTCCATCCATATGAAGCAATCAATTTTACAGAGTTAGGGGATGATCACCTGGGGATAGCCACTTCTGAATTATTTATGCAAGATGGTGCTAGTAATTAGTCTATAGAGGATGGTCTTCAGGTGAAGTTGCTAAAATGGCCAATTAAACAACTTACATTGGAGGATGCGAGTAGGTTGTTACTAAGAGAAACTTTTGAAAATGAGGGCAATATTGCATAGTTTTTACCTTATACTGATGACTTACATGGGGCAAACATCAAATGTCTAAAAAAGAAACGACAATATAGGATGATAAATAGGAAAATAATGAAAGCGAAGCAAGGCTGGTGATGAAGACAACACAACGGGCTATCCAAAGGGTTGCCAGTATTGATTGTTGTAAGGAATGTTGTTGTCAAGTTGTTGATCGAGAAATGGTTTTGAATGTGTGACAAGATTACTAGGGTCAATGTTTTGCTGATCACGTGAATCACATTTACAATAACCTAAAAACATCCAACAGGGTTGAGAGCCATATGAGGATTGAAATTCTTCATAGGAAACATGAATGTTTGTTGCAAGGCTTGGTACACAATACAAAAAATTCCAACGACTACTTTCTATAGGTATAAGAAAAAAAATGATCTTGGAGCGCAAAAAGTTATGCATGGAAATAAGAGAGAATACAAAATCAAATGAGGCATGTGGAGGTTGGGAAAGCTGTGATTAAACTATTTGTTGAGTGTAATGCAGATAAAATGCCCCATAAAAGTCGTACAATGATGACAGAGGAACGTGAGACACAAATGGTCCCGTCCATATACAAGCAAGTGGATATTTGGCGAGAAGTCAACAAAACAATGGACAGGTTTAATTGCAAGCCTTTGTCAAGGTCAACATTCAACAGATTATGGAAAACTGTATTCAAACAAGTTATTCTATCAAAGACAAGTACATTCTCCAAGTGCGACATTTGCTCTGAACTTAAAATGAAGCTTGAAAGAACAAAGATAGAAAGTGAGAGAGAGCATTGCTACTAAAGAGATGAGCACACAGTTTGCAGAAAATGTCTTGCAAAAGCCTATATTATGCATGGAGGTTGTCTTTAGAGTTGGACCCGAATCAGAATCTTTGCATCATTCATGAACAATATGGATCAAATGAAGACTTGCATACCAAGGCTACAACCTATACCAAAATCATTGAATCGTATCGAGATCGTATCATGCAACTTCTTGTATCCTTAACAGGGATGCTCATTCATGGACATGGGCAATTGGCATATGGAAACTTCTCTTTACAATATTGGAAGAGTGACCCTAATTTCACCATTGGCTCATTGTCATCACTATGTTTGCAAAACCTTGAGAGGTTAGACAAGCACATGTATGGTGATCTATCAAACAAGCACGGTAGCAGAAGGCAAGATTTATTCTCTGCATTGATCTCAAGAGATGCTGACTTATTAGCTTTTACATTATTAACTTATTAGTTATTAACTTTTTAACTAATTAGCTATTGACTTATTAACTTATTAGCTATTAAATTATTAACTTATTAGCTATTAACTTTTAACTTTTAACACATTTACATATCAACTTATCACATTATCATCTTGTTAACTTATTTCACTTATTAACTTATAACTTATAACTTCTTGAATCATTATCTTATGGGCCTCTTCATATCATTGGTTGATAACTTATAAGATCATTGGTTTTTAACTTATA